>NC_083742.1:20267500-20304714 GCF_033458585.1 Syngnathus typhle
AATCTTCTTGATCCTCTGTGCAAAACAAATATTATTACTGCAGCTCACTGAGGAGTTATCTCTTATTATGGTGGCAAAGGCGACGGTCCATTTGATCATGTCTTTGCCACATGTTTCGCCATGTTGTTTACAATATGATAGTGATTTTTTATTTTTTTTCTCATGAAAAAAATAAGCACCTATTAAATCACTATGACCATATTGAGCTCAAATAAATCACTATTACTCTATATTATTTTTCAAAAGCATTTCACAGTCTTTGTAAAGTGCACAAAAAACAATACATTTAATCGACAAAACAAATACAATTTTACAATAAAATAAATAAATATAATTTAGCAAGACAGAAACATTTTCTATGTAGCATGCCACTTCTTATATTCTATTTAGCAATAAATAAATATATAAACCAATAACCTTTAACAAGACAGAAACATTTTCTATGTAGCATGCCACTTCTTCTATTCAATCAATCAATCAATCAATCAATCAATCAATCAATCAATCAATCAATCAATCAATCAATCAATCAATCAATCAATCAATCCAATTAAACAAGACAGAAAAAAAATCGATATATTCATGCCACTCTTTCTATCTCGTTGGATATCTTGAACAGGTTTGCGATCCGAATGATCTAGCAGGCGCGCCATCAAAGCAAAAAGAATTTTGCTCAAAGCTCACCCTCCCGTCTGGAGAATTAGTAAGTTTCTAGGCATATCACCAAATGTTTTGGACGTGTTGAGGTTGATTTGTGTGCTCACCAAACAGTACGACGGGGACAAGTTTGACATCAAGAGCATCATGGAAACGTGGACGCTACAGACGGGATTTCCGCTAGTCAACATTGAATTAAAATCTCGCAAGCTCCTGCTCACCCAGCAGCGTTACCTGAAGATGGAGCCTCCGCCCGCCGCCGCCGACTCCTCCTCCACCGACGCTACCACCGACGCCCCCACCCATGCCGAGAAGTAAAAAAAAAAAAAATATGCCGCTTGTCCTCATTAGATTGAAGACTCAAATTTGAAAAAGTGCACATTTTAAGCCATGGTATGTCATGCTACGTGGTGTTGGCCAAATAGCTCCAAATGCATGAAGACTCTCCTGAAAGCCATGCTTATGACTAGGCCCACTTGCAATGTTTTCTTTTTTCTTTCTATAAATGCAATTTTAATTGCGCTGATGTGTTCAGGTCCATTTGGAACATTCCACTGACATACAAGACAAGCGACTCTGCCAGAACATACCATCACCTGATGAAATCCTCAGTAGGTAAGAATAAAAAAAAAAAAATCTTGACTTTCTCATGTTTTCCATGCAGTATTTATTTGTTTAACACAATGAACCATTTTTGCTGTTTTGTGCTTGTCCAGTACTTTAATTGCATGTGGTGTAACGTCCTTCCTTGTCCACAGATCTCCTGCGCCTCCCAAACAATGTGGACTGGGTGAAGTTCAACGTGGACATGAACGGCTACTACATCGTTCACTACGGCAAAGACGGGTGGAAGAATCTGATTAAACTGCTGCACTCCAACCACACGGCGCTCAGCAGCAAGGACCGTGTCAGCCTCATGCATGACGTCTTCCGGCTAGCCAGGTCAGGATTTGCATTTCTTTCAGTCAAAAGTTCGGAACATATCGAGCTATCGACCTATATTCTCTGTGTGTGTATATTCTATGACTGTCTGTCCGTATTATATATAATGTGTATATGTAATGTGTGTGTTGCAGCATCAAGAAGGTTAGCTTGGAAACAGCCCTGGAGCTGGCCTCATATCTGCCCAAAGAGACCGACATCATGACCGTGACTCAGGGCTTCCGAGAGCTCATCCCCATCTATAAACTGATAGAAAAAAGGGAAATTGGAGTTCTGGAAGACGGCATGAAGGTTGGCAAAGTCTGCCTGTTGTCTTTGTGGTTTGGAGACAGACAGACAGACGGTCGGTAGCGGTGTGACGGAGCATAGCAAACGATAATGAAGTCCCCAAAAATTGCAGTCTGACCGGTTTCATATGGCGTCTGAATGAGATGCGCCTGAAGGCTTTTGTCTCATGACTTTTTGTCATGTCACAGCCTGATGTCGAGTCGGATATATGGCAAGTCAAATACAGATGAATTGTGATCATAAGATCACTTTTTTGCTCCCTTAAGACTTCCACAAAGATGCAGAGACGTATTGTATTTTTTCAACGTGACTAAATTGACGGGGGGGGGGGGGGGGGGAGTTGAAAGCCTTGGCAACAAAAGTGAGCACACCCCTAAAAGCAATTTAGCTTTGGCTCCATTCGATTGAATGAAAAGAGAGCATAGCAACTCTGCTCAATAAATGAGCGATCCAGAAAATGGATGACTTAATCGAACAATGACGATCATGTTTTGCGCACAGGCTTTTATGCTGGACCTGTTCAAGAATTTGATCGACACTCAGACGTGGGACGACTCCGGTTCGTCGTCTGAGCGAGAGATGCGTAGCTACCTGCTGCTCTTTGCCTGTGTCAGGAACTACACTCCTTGCGTGACCAAAGCCAAGCACATATTCAACCTTTGGAAGGACTCGGACGGCCAAATAAGGTCAGAGGCGCCATTCCCTCCGGACCTTTGAGTCACCGCGATGACCAATGAAGACGTCTGCTTTCAGCCTCCCCGTCGACATCACCTTGGCCGTGTACGTTGTCGGGGCTCAAACGGAGGAAGGCTGGGACTTCCTCTTTGACTTCTACCGCCGGACTTTGCAAATGTCCGTCCAGAACCGCATCAGGATTGCCTTGACCGTCAGCCCGTTGTATAAAAAGCTCAAGTGGTACGTATTCATTTGGTATTTTTGCCATGATTTTGGAACGATGATCAACATTGGACTCGGGACACCCCTGATTATTATTATTATTATCATTTTTTGGGGCCCGTACATAAACGAGAACTCACCAGATGCAATCATTTAAAAGATGGGTCTGTAGCGCCCCCTGCAGCACACTGCTCTCGTTATTCTCTATCGATCTTTGACTATTCATATTTCATTTTGGGTCGATTGAATCATTTTTCAAACAGTGGGTCGGTCTGTTCTTTCATCTGCAGGCTTCTGGGGCAGAGTCTTCTGGGTGAAGTGGTGAAAACGCAAGAGCTCCCAGATGTGGTGGTCTCTATCAGCAGGAACCCCCGAAGCCACAAACTAGCGTGGGACTTCCTCCGAACCAACTGGGCGACCCTGATCAAAAAGTCAGTCGTAAGCCGTGACTTTGACAAATGACTTTTATGGCTCAAGATACTGATAATTGTGACAAAATGGGACAACCTGTGGACTACTTTCTTGTCGGCGG
This sequence comes from Syngnathus typhle, assembly GCF_033458585.1. Classification (NCBI taxonomy): domain Eukaryota; kingdom Metazoa; phylum Chordata; class Actinopteri; order Syngnathiformes; family Syngnathidae; genus Syngnathus; species Syngnathus typhle. Next base: position 20,270,817 of record NC_083742.1, read on the forward strand.
CACCTCACCTGTGCCTGTCTGATTTCCAAAGTCTCAGCCAGGGTCTATTAGGTAAGAAGCGTTATCATTTTTCGGAATGATAGCCAACCCTAGATTGCAGAGTGAACTGAACTGGGGTCAGATCTTGAGGCGTCAAAGCGCATAATCCTTGGTGGCGCTAACAATTTGAACCGTTTCGAAAAATAATCGAATCCAAATGGATGTTTGCATTGAAATCTCTTTTGCAGGTTTGGAGTTGGCTCCTCCTCCATAGCGCGCATGGTGACGGGAGTGACCAGCCTGTATTCCACCAAAACGATGCTCATATCGGTGAGTGCGCATAGCGTTGCCCTTTTATTCATCTCCATACGTCCCGTTGCGAATTGTCCATCTCTTGATTGCTTTCCGTTCTTGTGCTCAGGTGGGAAAATTCTTCAGCTCTCTGGAGGTGGAGACGGGCTCAGAGATGCGATGTATCCAGCAGGCCTACGAAACCATCTCCGATAACATACAATGGGCCGAGACCAACTTGCCCTTACTGCAGTCCTGGCTGAGAAAACGCCAGAGAGTTACTCACGAGGACTTGTGATAGGCACACAGACACTTTTTCAATTGGTCATATTTTGGGGGTGACAGGTAGGTTAATTCCAAATTGTCCATAGGTGTGAATATGATTTTCGACTCCTTTTTTTTTTCCCATCGTCATCCAAAGTCATCTGGAATACGCCTTCCGATACTGAACAGGAACGTAGTTCTGGACTTCACCTGTTGACAATGCATTTGTTTGTGTAACTTTCCAACTATCCCTTGAATTTGAATGAAGACGGACGGACACTGTTTTGTGCCGATGTTTTGCTAACGCACTGATCTTGTTGTTCATGGACAGAGATGGTGCGATACGAGACGTTCAAGGTTTTATTGAAGCGGAACATTATTGTCCATTGCTGCTGACTTGCTTCATGCATGGTATTGCAAGTGTGACTTTATGAATTTGGAGTGAAGGTCCCATGACAGCAACTCACGTCTAGATGAAACGTTTATCTGCTTGAATATTGCAACGCCTGAAGGAACACGGATGTCCTATGCGATTGTTTTTAATCTCGATGAATTTCACATGCTGACCTTGCATTGTCACACGGATCCCCCCCAAAAAAAAAGAAATCCAACAAATTTGATTTTGTCACAGCCGCCTTAACGACGTAAAGTCTGTGTTGCATTGCGTCCTTGCCATGAGTGTACCACATGCTGACTTGATGTACGGTGTCAATGCAGAGTGGCATCGGATTAAAACAAGTGATGATACGGTTCCTCCAAATTATTACTGCACAAAATGACAGTGAAGCCATTTAGACAATGGGGTGGGACTTGGCCCTCGAGTAAAATGGCCGGCCGGCCGGCTTTGTGTGGACTTTTGACATCCACCACTGTGAAGCTTCTACCTCAAATGTGCCCATTGTAGAAATCATTTGAAATGTAACCATCTGTTGTCGACAGGATCTTAACCACCTCACCTGTATCCAAAGTGGGCTCAGGTGAGGGGGCGTGGCCTGCCGGCAGTAGCGTTTACTTTAAAACCTCTGCAGCCACCATAAATTCTTGCGGTGGACCTTTGGCACATACCAATAAAAGGCAGCGTGTACTATCATAGAAAACAGCTTGGGCTTGCATGAGAAACTCCTTTGAATTCATTCTCTTTCCGTGCTTAACACAGACCGGGCGGGCCGCGGTCCGCTCCCTGGCAGCAGCACACCGTCATCTGAAGGCAACCTTGGTTCTGCTGAGCCCATACCTCAGGAGAGCCGTCACTGCGACTCAAGGTAAGAATCTTTACATCTCCTTTTGGCTCACATGGAAGAATATGAGCATGGAACTGAAAGAGTTAGTTGGCATGGAAACGCTGGGACTCGCTCCAGAACATCAAGAGTTAACACTGATTGAAACACCAGTACCCATATTTAACATTATTGCGCCTCACATATTAAAAGGAAATACACACACACACACACGCATGAGATTTCTCCCAGCCACTGTGTATAGAGAGTTAATTAAAAACCAAAGGTAAAGATAATAAAAATGATTTTTTTATTGCCGTTTATCTCTTCGTATTCCTCGTCCCTCTATAAAGTGTAAGAAATGTCCTCAACGAAGTCCCTTGTGATATGTCTAACACTTTATGGCTCATAATATTGTGCATGGTCAACGTTTAGGCAATTTGAAGAACACAGCAACGGACGAAATAGCGAGCCAACACCCACTATTGAAATTTACAACGGTTTATGAATGATTTACAAAGCATCTACTTTGTACTTTACAAAGGTGCGTTGAATTGTCAAATAGTACCAAAGCCTACGGGATCTATAGATTGTCTTCCTCCTTATTTAGCGACCAATAAATGGGTGGGTGCCTTTCCTTTCTTTTTTTTTTTCTTTTTTTCCTTTCCAGGATGCAGTAGTACAGTCCAGTCAGTAATCGATGCGATGATTCAGACACTTGTGAGAGTGTCATGTGTCTTACCTAAACATTACGTCGTGCTCTATTTTCATTTCTTTATGACTGACAAAATAGTTTGTTAAATGATCAGAAAGGTCACTGAAATAACTTGAAAGTGGAGTTGATTTTGAGATTTTTTTTTAAAATATTTATTTATTGAAATGAATTGTCAAATGATCAAGACAAATTAAAATCCTGAGAAATCTGATAATGCTTTGGGTCGAAGGAAAAAAAAAATCCTTTTGTTTTTTGTCTTTTTCTGTTGTGTTCTGGAAGCCATGCGCCTGTAACATAAATCCAAATTAAAAAGACAGAAGACATTTAAACCAAGGCTAAAAACCTCATGCTGTGTCACATACCGTAATTTTCGGACTACAAGTCGCGTTTTTTTTTTCATAGTTTGGGTGGGGGGGCGACTTATACTCAGGAGCGATTTATATACATATATATGGGGTTTTTTTTCACTTTTTGGGGCATTTTATGACTGGTGCGACTTATACTCCGGTGCGACTTATAGTCCGAAAATTACGGTACCTACCGAGGAATAAAAAAATGACCCAAGGCATCGAGCAGTAGGGACGGAATGAACTCGAAAGGGACTTGGTGTCTTGACAATAATCTCGTTCTACATGACGACGTCATTACGCAACAAACCTGAACCAGCAACAACCAGTGTGGTTGGACTGTAAAAGCAGACCGTAAAGCAAATTGAGTGACATGTTGCCTGCCAGGGACACTTATCTCGACACGTTGTATTGGTTGTAAAAAAAGCTCCGATCATGGTGACTGACTAATTATTGTGGTTCAAAGTGTACCATGCAGCGGTTGCATGGGTTAGTCCAGTATATACGTACGGTATATTGTGAAATCGCAATGATGTCATCGAAAATAGCTATTTGACTTGAAATCCACTGCAAATGACTCTTCCAGGTCTGACTGTTCTTCTCTCTTGATCCTCATTCGTTCACGCTCCCCAAAAGGATGTCTTTAGGCGACATCCCCGCCCTCGAGTAAGTACATTTGCACGTCATGATTGAAGAAGTGTCAAATACAACACGCGAGTGACACCGCATTGGTTTTCCTCCCAAGGATCTTCCTGGCCGTCCTGGGCTTCGGGCTCCTCATCATGTTCTGCGCCACATTCTGCAGGGCGTGCAGCCGCCTGAGGGAGGAAGAGATCGAGAGGGAGGCGGGGAGGCGGACTGAGCACGACGGCCGCCCTCCTTCCATATATTTCATCCCCTTTCATGGGAGACTAGCGCAGCAGGAGCAACAGCTGCAGGAGCAAGACGAACACCACGGAGTGCCTCCCTACAGCCAAGAAGCCTTTACGCTGCCCCAGTACAACACTGCCGGAGGCCACAGTGGACCCCCACCTTCCTATACTGAGGTGATTTGGGGCTCGATTGATGTCCCTGTTTCAATATTTCCCAGGCACATCTTTAAACACGCTTAAAATGTTACAACCACATTTAAAAAACATTGAGTAAACAAATCTCGGACGGACATATGGAAATATTCCCTCTGTTCACTCTTCATAAATGTGTCGCCATATAACAGGCAAAATAAACTAGCAGCAGAAGACACAGTACTTTCCCTGATTTTCAAACCTTACCATTGCAACCTGCCTGTAGATCAGCGATTGCGTCTTTCTGTGTGGACTGACTGTGGTCTTGTCCTTCTCTCATGTTCCAGCTGGATTTTAAGCCCGACGACCTGCCGCCAGCGTACACGGAATACAACGTGAGCACCGTCACAAGGTCAGCTCGTACGGACACGGCCCAATCTTGAACGCGGTCGTAAAAAAGAGACTGCAGCCGTGACAAGCTGATGGACGTACTTGCCGTCTGATTACTGCACTGAGGCCACTGGACTTTATCTTGAACATGTCTGATGGTGAAGATAATGGATGCTGGTGAGTTGGCATCATTATTAGAATGACTCGGAAAATGAACACACTTTGCTGAAACCCACCTTTTTTCAGAGCATATGATGGTATAAATGTATATTAATATCATTTCAAGTCAAGTAGCTGGTCTACTTAGAGTGTATAGCAATCATTTTTTATGCTCCAAACCGAAAAGGCCTTTATATTTGGTTTGAGAAGTATTGTCATACGTGCATGGCGTACAATAAAATGTTGTTAAGATCACTTGTAAATGTATGATTAATCCGTTTTTTAACATTAACCCCACCATGAGAAAATGAATAAATAAATAAATAAATAAATAAATAAATAAATAAATAAATAAATAAATAAATAAATAAATAAATAAATAAATAAATAAATAAATAAATAAATAAATAAAAATACATATTTAGATGAGCAATTCTAGAGGAATGTTTGAAGGGAACATTTAGGTCAAATATAATCAGACAAAGTAGCAGTGAGTTCATACTGGCTGGCTGGACTGGACTGAACTGGACTGGAATGGCTTGACAGTTTGTCGTGGAAAACTGATAGTCGTCCTTTATCGGGCAAGGAAGGAACCATAATTGGTTGCTTAAGAGGGTGTTCATTCCAAATGAACCCTGCACGTCACACATCCCCAACACTTGAATTTGCGCTGCTTCTTCGTCATCTTCTTTTTCCTAACTGGATTAGGCCCATCAAGTGGCCCACATTGCTGTTCTTCGCTGGGCAGATGATGACCACTTAGAGCAGGGGCGTCAAACTCACTTTTTTCGCGGGGCGCACTGTAGTCATAGCTTCTTTCGGAGGGCCATTATGACTGTCAACCCAAATAAATGTACCTCATATTATATACAGTAAAAGCTACCAAATAAACTGACGAATACATTGTTTTCAAATCAGACGAGTAAAAACTGGTTATTATTAATAGTGAAGACAATTTGCAATTCGAGTAATGTCACACGAATTTGATGCACGATTTGTCTCTTAAAATTGCAACACCACTCAGCATTCCACATTGGTACCATCAGCATTGAGAAAAAAATCTGTGCAATTCAAAACATTTTAACAATTCTTTTTTTTACCCCCCAGCGTGCCCAAAGAATCCCAATCAACTACGCCGTCAAGATACAAACGGCAACCGGAAGTCATAATAACATAATTCAAAGCCAAATGTTAGGAAAGGACATACCTTGTTTTTCTCGAGCAGACTAGAAAATACAAAAATAATAGTTTCAAGATTTAAGTCTAATTATTTCGACAGTAAATCCTAAAATATTATTTGTTTTCTTATCATTGCAATAACCACGACAACAGCAACAACGTAATAACAACAACAATAATAATAATGATGATAATAATAATAATAATAATAATAATAGTGGAATGATTTATTGCCTCACGTGCACCATCGGAACCGAGCATCAAGACACAACTACCGGAAGTTAAACAAGCCGAAGCCTAAAGGTAGCTTAGCATCTTCTCATTGTTGAGGCTAAACAACAGATTGGTTCGCCATGTCGGTGACGCAATCGAGCGCGTCCAAATTCCATCACTTGAGGACGTTCGTCAACGAGCGACTCACTGCCGCGGCTGAAGAAATATTTGGCGTCTTTGAGAAAACCATCGCCGCCTACGAAGAAGAGCTGGAGCGTCAGCGTCAGCGCAGACTTCTGGACGTCGTCTGCAGACCGAGCGGACATTCACACATGACAGGTTTGTTGTTGTAGTTCTACATTTACATGTAGCAACGTGCGAAATGAGCCATGCTTTTATACACATTTACGAGCAATCTGCTATTCCTTGCTAGCTAATGAATTGATTTGCGTTTTTGCTCATTTGGGTTGGAAAATTGAATATGAAAGGACATGGATGGGCATAAGCCAACAAATGTTAGAGGCGTAGCCACCAAATGAGCCTTTTGAGTCAAGGCCTGACTAAAATGGTCATTTATTCCTTTATAGACTTCATTGTTTCTCCCCCCCCCCCCCAATATACTGACTATGTTCCTCAGAGTCCCCAGAGAGGGCCTTGTGTTCCCAAGACAGCATCACCAGTGTGGAGCAGGAGCTGCTTGAACCTTCGCACATTAAAGTGGAACAAGAGGAACGCTTTTCCAACTGTGCAGTTTGGCCGCTGGCTTTGACAGGTGACCACGATGAAGGCCGAGCGGGCAAAGAAGCCATCGACGTCACGGAACGCGACGACTTTGACGTATCCGAAGCGAGCAGCGATAATCAAATCGTCTTCCGTGACTTTTATCCAGATAATACCAAAGATTATCTAATTAGCCACAACCCGGCCTCTACGTCCACCTGCGGTATCAAAATGGAACGTCGCAACCAGGAGGACAGGACGTCCAACCTGGAGAACGCCTCGTCAGCCGTTTTTGAGCCGCCTTTTCACGGCGCCGGCGCCGGCCTCCACATGGATGATTCGGACGCGTATGCGCAGGCCAAGCCTTTCGTTTGCGACATCTGCAGCAAGGGCTTCGGATTCAAGCGCTACCTGGCGCAGCACATGATCACCCACTCGACGGAGAAGCCGTACTCGTGCGGCAGGTGTCGCAAGACCTTCCGGCGTATGCAGGGCCTGCAGATACACATGCGGTGTCACACGGGCGAGAAGCCGTATTTCTGCAAAACCTGCGGCAAGAGATTCTGCCAGAGCTCCTCGCTCAGGGTTCACCTGAGAGTCCACACGGGGGAGAAGCCGTACTCGTGCACCACGTGCGGGACGGGCTTCAGCAGCCTGCCGGTGTTGAGGAACCACATGGTGAGGGTCCACGATGGCAACATGCTGTACCTCGCCTCGTCCGGGGAGAGGAACTCGGTTCTGTGGCCCAACTGAAGTGTTGGATGTGACCTTTGAGTGTTTTGCTGTATTTTTAGGGAGGTGAATTGGTTGCAGAAGTAACCTTTGCTTGTAGAAAACACATTTGCAGTTGGAGCTACACTGTGAAATAAAACAAGCTCCAAATGATCCTGCGTAGGGCCAACAAACAACAGTTTGGGCGCTAAAACTCCAAATTTGTTCCTTTTGTACCAAATTTAGCGCAATAGTCTCAAATGAGAAATTGTCTGGCCCCACACTAGTCTAAACTTTGTGGAATAGAATGGAGCTGAAAAAAGACGAGCTCCAGTTTACCTGTCAACCAACCGGACATGGATAGGAGGAATTATTGGAAGACTTCCAGCACATTTTCACCACATGAACCAAACGACATCTCTGTAAATAGTTGAATTGTGAATATATTTATTATTGAGTACAAACTACTGTTGTCTGATTGTTTTTGGTTCCCGCTTTATTTTTTCTGTTGGAATAAACTACCTCAGTGATTTGTTTTTGTAACCTTTCTGTGATTAAATTGCAAGTGACTGGAGTGTCCAAGCCACTAGACTTCTGTGTCTGATATCTACTGGTTAATCTGGATTTAAATAGAGATAAACACAATTCATTTAGTTATAATCAATACCTGAAGATGGCAAAGTTGGAAGAAATAAAATACAGAATCAAAATAGTATGTTCATGTTTGGAAATGTTAAACCAACAGAGTTAAATGACTTTAATTAATTTAATGAATTTCAAAACAATACCCGGTTTTGATTAAACATTTTCTCCACCAGTTTTTGTACTAACTATAGTAATGAATTCCCAATTTGTGACTGTTTTATTTGAAAAATAGTTGGGATTGTTGAATTAGGGGCTTCTTTTTCTAATCGGAAGTTCAACAGAGGTCTAGAAGTAATTACGCTATTTCTTTATATTGCATTATTACAACTATGTCGAATTGTCAATTATGAAAGCATCGCTCTTAACTGTTGTCGTGCTTCGCTTCAAATTCAGATGAAATGTCTCCATCTAGCGGACATTCAAAACCGTTACAACCGTTTGTGTGTATGTCACGGACGTGTTTATATTTAATTATCAACATTTTATGAGACATGAAACTTGCTTTGAAAAATATATCTGAGGCGTGCGTAAGAGATTTTGAATCAAATGTGCTCGAAGCTGGTTCACCTGCTAAACGGTGGCCGCTAATTAGACACGTGATTAAACCTCGAGTTGTAATTGGTCCACATATCCTTTTCGTTGATGGCACCTGGCAATTTACGCGACCCCATGTGCCAAGTTTAACAAGTGATCAACTAAACTTGAATTGATCTCTTGAACGTCTCCTCGGTGAACGTTTTGCCCGAAAGACGCAGTGGTCATCGATGATTGACGCCATATTTGAGGCTCTGCTGTAAGGTAAGGAATTTGCTCGTATCGTTCATTTGCATTGGCTGCCATTTTGAATTTGGGATGGTTAACGAATGTCGAGCATTCTGACACATTAGGTTGGCCGACAGTTGCACAATTTAATGCAGTAAACATTTAGCATGTAATAGTAATAGGAGAAAATACTCGGGACTCTAAATACCATCAAATTACAGTAGTCTTCATGGGAAAACGAGGTAGACATTTTAGTAGCAAACAAAACCACCACACGTCTTAACGGTTTGCATCATGTTCAGCAGTTTTTGCAGCAACCTTAGATGTAAATCAAAAACAGGCATCTCACCAGGAAGTCTGATCCCAATATGTCAACGTTTTTTTTTTAGATGCAAACATTTTACAATGGTAATAGATCACAACACTGAAGATGTTGGCATTAGTGATGCGAGTTTAAGAGTTCACAGTGACACCGCTGACATGAATATGTGAGGTTGTGATCCCCAGCAGGTGAGGGGGCCCCCCATTGCTCTGATCTGCCGCCCTGTGCATGTTAACCACATTTGCCATTAAGATCGTCAACAGTAACGTGTTTACAAGTTCAAGTTGTCCAAAAAAAAATGGAGCTGGCCATATGTGCCCCATCTCATTTTTTAGAAAAGTACATTGTTTTCTTTGTGTGACCTTTAACCCCCTCAATGCAAAAGGTTTGTAAAAAAACGTTTGCTTTTCTGTCATTTTTTTTTATCTACCTTTTATTGAAATGATTAACAGTACAGTTGAAAATAATTGACTGTTTTAGAAAATCTTACTTAGCGGGAAGGAGGGGAAAATAGTGTGATGAAGCATTTCTTCCTTTTTATTTCTCTTGCAAAAAATACACACCTGGTGTACAGATTTGACTGATTTTCTTTTTTCCCCTGGAGCTCATTTGATAATGGATGGATGGTTCAATTCTATGTGGTAACAAAAGTGGAAAAAAAAATGTGCCGTGTCACATTTACTAGTTCAACTATTTAAAAAAAAATCACTTGTTTGATTTATCTTATTAAATAGTTTAATCGATTGACTTGAAATAATCAAATGAAAATCAAATGAAAAGCAATCAATCATGAACTCCAACTCATTTTGACATCTTGTCTCTGCCGTCTTGTGGTCGTTGACGCGTAAGTAGCTGCTTTAGCCAGCAGGGGGCGCCAAGTATCTGAAACTAACTATGTCTCAATTTCAACATGAAGCAGTTGTCTCCTCTCCTCTCCTCCGGCAGGCAGCTGCGAGGAGGAAGATGAGCTCAGCTCGTCAATCTTCCTCCGCCAGTTGCGCCGTTGCCTCACTGCCACCGCTTCAAAAGAGCCCCGCCCCCTTGCAGCCCTCACCCCTCCCCTCCCTGTCTTCAAATGAACTTTACAAAGACAAGCTGGGCCCAGCTGGGCCAAATGCACGTGTGCTTTTCACCAAAAATATGTCCATTATATGAGGAAAAAGGTGCCGCGGCGTCACTGTGGTTCGCACGTGTGTTTTTGTTTCACAGTAGTTTTCTCAATATGAACTCGAATAATAGCTATTGTTACAACCCCTTGGAGTTTGGGAAAACCCGATCCGAGCCATGAACCAGAATGAGTACGCTTCAGCCCACTTCCATGTCTCCTTCCGTTGGCTTTCCGTGTCACAGACTAAGCAAACAGAGTCGTGTGCGCGAGTAACCTCCTCACTTTGAGTCAAGAGACGTGGTACTTGGGCCAATCCCACAGCGCGGAGGGAGGAAGCGGCCATTTTGCAGCCTCCTCCGTTCCCATCGTTGTCTCCTTCAACCCCGCGCTCCCTCACCTTGCAGCCGTCAACGTGTCCGTCCACGTTCCTCCCCCACTCATTGCTTTTTCCAGTTGTCTCCTCGCGGTTCGAATTCAGGATGTCTCATAAGTGTGTGTGTGAGTGTGTGTGTACATCTGGCCTACATGAGGCGTGCAAAGACAACAGACAAGTAATGGGAGAAGTGTGTAGGCGTGTGGGGGCCGTGCACATGAGCGTGCACGTGCGCAGACGACAAAGGCAGCTGGATGTCTTCGTCAGCTAAATCCCATCTGAATGCATTTTCAGATGAACTTTTGCTTCTCAGCCACAAAAACCACACGCGTCTCCAAGCCGTCTGAAAAAAAGGCTGCTGAAATAATGTAGCAATAACTTGATGACATAACAATTAGGCTTGCTATTCTAAGAACCATGTTTGATAGATGCTTGGGACAATTATTTTAGGCTAGGGCGTAACCCATTCATCGGCCAATGTTGACGCTTAAGATCTTCAGAATCGGTCAAAATAATCACAAATTCTAATAATAATAATTCATTCAATTTGTATAGCGCTTTTCAAAAACCCAAAGACGCTTATTGGATTCTGATTGTATTTTTTTAAACCCAAGTCCAAAAAAACATTTGAATCAGTGGGTAAGTAACTATTGTTTGCCGCTGCGCAACCTCACCACACCAAATGGCGTGCAGTGAGAAACGGACGACGCATATTGTTATCTTGACTTCTACTCTTGCAAAACGTGTCAGCCCAAGCAGATTGCATCTCCGTGCATAGTCATCTCCTCCTCACTGCAGACGTGGAGCTAAAATACTAAAACACATGTAAGCATCTGTCCGCCTCTCGTTTGGAGTGCGAGCGGCGGACCAAGGTCGCTCGGGTTCTTCTCGGAAGCATTTTGGCGGTGGCCTGAGGTTTCCTCCTCATTACCTTTTGCTTGCACCTTGCAAGCCGCAAAACATCAAGCGACTTGGGCAAGCGACAAATTGAGGGCTTTTGGCACTCGGCTGGCGGTAAAACATGCCTGTTTACATGGGAGGATCCCGCAGAACCGCATGAGGGGCGGCTGGCAGCCAATAAAAGGCCAGCATGGGAGGACGAGGAGGAGGAGGAGGAGGGCGCACAGTCGAAGGAGGCAGGAAATGAATGGCAAGGAATGCGCAGACATTGCGGGCGAGGCCGCCTCTTCTATATGGATTTCTCAAATACGCAACACTGATAATAATTTGGCTCCTGGACTCCCTTCTCGTGCATTCTTGAGTAGACGTTAGAAGCCTCAAATGATGGGGGGGGGGGGGGGGGACTAAATGCCAGTATCATCATACTTTACGCATTTTATGGATTTTACACTACCTCATTAAATCACCAAAGGAGCCATCAGTCAGTGTGCTGGGCCCCATGTTAAGGGCCCAGAGCAAACGCTTTAAGACGCTCTGACAGAAAGGTCTGAAAGGGGAAACCCTATCCTGCACTTGTCATTGTGATTCGGGAATATTCTGTGATGCAAAGGGCGGGAGAGAACTCAATGGTAGAGCACACAAAGGATGTCTTTTTTTTTTTTTTTTTTTCTCTCCCAATGGAAACCTTGTTGGCCCTTTGCTTTAGTGCCCTGGAGACAAGTAAAGGGTGGAATAAATCAGTAAATAAATAAATAAATTATAAATACATTTTTTTATATATAGTATATAAATAAAATAGTCGTCTTTAAAAAAAAAAAAAAAGCGTCACCAAGGAAACAACCCTCGGCGAGCCGCAGAGGATTTCTGACCTCTTGCTGCCACCGCTGCAGATGATGTGACACATTTGCAGCTTAAGTGAGAAATGAGCTCATGGCATCAAGGTCTGTCGTAGAATATATAACAAACGGTTGATTCTTCTAGGAAAAGTCACGTGACCGCTGTGGTATACTTCATAAGGCATTATTTGAGTCATTGTCGCACTCTTCTGAATTAATAGACGTGTTTGTTTTTTTTTTTTGATCATATTCATTTGAGTTGCCCGGGACGATAACTCCATACCTGAAGAAGCTTAACATGACTTACCATGTTCACTCAATCATCTTCTGGCCATTCTTTTCCATTTGGATAAATCTGCAAAAAAGTTTTAGATGTTATAAGCGTAAAGCATTGAAGCTATTTTGACAATCTTTTATTGTTTAAGAGTTGAATTACTTCTGGCATTCGTCAGGCTTTGTTCAAGTTTTTTTGCCGAAGGTGTCCACTTGCTCGAATCGCCGCCCGGTTTTGATCGCGCGTGACGTTTGACCTATTAGTTTGCTTTTTCCTTCCAAAGGCAAATACATGATTCAAGTTTGTGATTGACTCTCTCTCGACTGCTATCTCGTCTTCTATGTAGTGAGGCCAAAAATGTTCACAGATGGGAGAGGACTAATGGTCCAGATGGCTGCGGTGGGGGGGGGAGAAGAAAAAAAAAAATCGTTTTCAAGTGAGAACATCCGACGATTACGCTCTCCTGCTTTGACAAAATCAAACATGTTTCCGAGCGAACAATAGAGACACGGCGCAATTTCATATCGTCATTCTCTTTCGACATGAGAACTGCGTACAAAAGTTGACTGTTGTGTTAAAACGTTGTGGTCAAAAAACAAGGATGAGCTCACTGCAATTACAAGCAGTTTCCTTTTCATAATGACACAATATTAGCGAGTTACTCAACCCGATTTTTGCAAGTCAACGAAAACATCATGGTCCAATCAAGTTTTGGTGCGGTCGGTTTCCTGTCTGGATTTAGCCTGAACATATTTACTGGGAGTGATTTTTCTGCAGTGACCTCAACACTAAAATCCATATGGATAATAAATCTAGCGGTGTTGCGTCAAAATTCGAGAAAACAAAATCGCTCGATGTCAGTGGGTAAAATTCCAAATTTGAGTTAAAAAACAAAATGTGTCTCGTAAATAAAAAAGAAATCTAACCTTTAGAAAAGAATCCACGGCTCCAATCGAGTGAATCACTGTACTTCACATTCTGCTCACATGGCCCTCGCGAGAGAGGAACCCAAAGATAGAACGACAGATTTATTGCCCCTCAGATGCTCCTGATTTACAAGCATTGTTTAATCTCCAAATTCCAGCCACATGAAGGCTCCCCCCCCTTCTGTATTTTCCAGCACTAATTTATAGAACCCCAAAGAATGCACGTTTAATGTGTTTTGTCTTTGTGGAAGAGCAGCCAAAGAAGCCATTTCGGTGTATCCTGAAACCAGATGTGGAGGATGCTTTGTCTTTTCAACTGTTTTTGTGTGTGTAAAATAGAGAAACCGTTTCTACAGGTTTTTATGAAGAGCTTACTGTTGTTGGGAGATGCCGCGCAAAATGTGTACGTAAAAATATAGAGCGAGTGCGGCCTTTGGTGTCTTTTAGGCAAGTTCTGCTTGAGTTGAGAATCCCAAGTGGCGTTCTCTTTCCAGCTCCTCGCAAGTGTTCCTGTGTTGTGGTGGGAGGGTCGACGCGGGCCAGTGTAGCTGTTTATTTCCATTCTGTCATGCGAGTGAATCTGATTACAGGTCGTTAAGTCAATATTTAGCTTCTGCGGACAGCATCATCTCGGCCCGGTTTATTTATTGTGCAAGCCGCACGGCACACATCTGCTGCCAGTGTCGTGCGCGGTAGCAGACGTGTGCCGCTAGCAGGAAGCAGACGTGTGCCGCTGGCAGGAAGCAAAGCAAACAATGAGCGTGCCATCTCACTTGAGGTCCGAAAAATCGGGGCGGCCGAGGTCATGATGTGCGGCGAGAGGTCAGACGTATTTAGGATGCTTTTTTTTTTGTATTTTGCGCGAGCGTGCATTCATGCTAATTGCGTCTTTTATTGGCATAAAATGAAAACCAAGTGCTCGCTGGACAATTTGCAAAATCTTTCAGCATCTTTCCACACTGGGGAGGCAGTCGGGAAATAATTGCGTCTCGTGCATTTTTGCGTTTGATTCCCCTCGTGCGAGTATGTGGAGGGTGGGACCGGCGCTTTATTGGCCGCCAAGAGGAACGAGGCCTCTTTTCATCTGGCCCTCGAGCAAGGAGGATTTGCTATTTATTAAAAAGAGAGATCAGTGTATTTCCTGCAGTCGTGGCTCGGGTTGTGTCAGCGAGGCGGACCTCACACGGCGACTGGATGTGAAACGCCGCCGGTGAATGTTTACCTGACCTACTATTTGAATTTTTGCTTCCTAAGATGTGAAGGTTGGGACTTCGTTAGTCTTGGAATCCGTACGCTTGGTCTTTGTCACGAGCATTTGAACTGGATATATATTTGCTTTTCATCTGCTGGGCTTCGGCCCACCACTGACGGCTTTGAGTATTTCCATGCGATCCTGGAGAGCCGCCATTCTTTCAAGCATGCATCCATACATGAAACATGCACGCCATAGCAAAAGAACAACTGCCAGCCAGCAACCCTCCCCCTAAAATTCACTTTCGTCTGCAAAACATCTGGAATTCATTGGGAGGAGAAGGTTTTCGGAGGAGGGGGGGGGGGGGAATGAACTCCAAAAGCAGTCTGTAGATTTGGACCCAGCCCCTGACTTTAGGTTCCCCGTCGAAAGGATTGGTTAGCCTTACAAACAGAAACCTTTTACTCACCCCCCTTGGTGGAACAAACCTGCTTTTGTCCAACACAGACTCCAAATGTATTATTTCTCATTTATGAATAAAACATTTTGGGGACTGGTTTGAACCACCTGCAATCTGCCCGCAACATGGCTCAAAGCCTTCAGATAGCGAGATAGATTCCACATGATTCCTTGACTGTAGTTCTTTAGTCACGTTGCACAAGTGCGTCAGCATATTTTTACTGGCAAAGTATGAGAGAAACATGAATGCGGAGGCGCTCGTTAAAGGAAATAAAAATGCGCAGCGCTGCCTAGAGCAAATAGTTGTGCACTAATACCTGGATGCACGCTGCATGGTGGCCTCCGTGAAGAGAATTACATCTGGTTTTTGTTGGTCTGAGACATTAATTATAAGCTGCCGCGATGGTCTTTACAGTCTGCATGTGTAACTACAAAGACAATACTCACTTTGTCTTGGGTTTTTTTTTATATGTAGGTGTCATTTTTGTCTGTAATTATGACTTAAAAACACTGCAAAGTAATGTTTCATTGCCATACCGAGCCAAAGAACGCTTCCCTGAGGAATTGTGCAGATAGACGGCATTTAAACATCAAAAGTATGACAAAAGAGTGGCTTTTATTCGAAACGTGAAGACCATGAAAGTTGAAATTTGTTTCTGTCTCTAGAAGAAGCTTCCCAACGTTAGTGAGCGCTCTCCAGTAGCTTGGAGGGCGAAACTTTTGGGATTATCATCTAAAGCCTCAAACAAAGTTGATAGCTGCGTAAATAAACTCCCTGTTCGTTCTATCTGCTACACATTTTGGCAACGAAAACAAAAATAAACACCTCGGCGACGGCCGCGGATTTGCGATTTATCCATCCGTAAACGTTTGGCTGGCCCGACTCGAAAATAGTAAACACGAAGCAATTTTCGGTCGGTCGTCTGCCAAGGCGCATGGCTGTATTATGATAACAGGCCTATTTCCTGTACTTAAGATTTTTGTTGAACATTAGGCCTCATTCTCAGGCAGAGATCGGTGGCCCAGTTTCAATCATCTCAACCTCTCTTGCCTCAGACGTCCGACCAGATGTGTGTTGCAATTTATTTCTGGTTCCTAGTACAGGTTCTTGGCTAAATGCTTCCAGCTCAGCTTTGGCAGTACACAACGGAGGCATTCCGATCTTGCAACATCACATTTTCCCTCCTATCGCAAATAATTATTCATCCTGAACAAACGTCATCTTGAAACCCGATGTGTCCGCTCTTTGTCTTGAAGGTCAGACTGGAGGAAGTGAATGATGTTAAAAACAACCTTTGCTTCCATCGTTTCATTTCTCCTTCTTTCCATACAGCCTCGTCCACGGTTGATAGTCATGGTGAAAACGTTACCTAAAAAAGTGGAAATGCTGAATAGCATCGTTGTACCAGGCCAACGTGCTAAATAAGCTAGCTAGCTAGCAGCACTACGAGCATTTGTAAACACATTCATTCGCATTTGGAATCAAATAGACGAAACTAAAGTAGGTCTACGTCAAACGTTACTCAGCAGAAGAAAAAATACCTTACATTAGCTACATCGCTATTTTAGCCGCCGTTGTCTTGCCAAAGCTAACGAGAGTACAACGCTAAGGAATTCACCATAGCTATCTTTGTCAACATGTCCTGTTTTCGAGACATCAATTGCAGCTGTCTAAGTGGTGTCCAAATTCGCACCTTCTTAAAAGGCCGATACCCGCCCGCCCGACAAATGCCCAGCTGAGAAAATATTTACAGTAAGGGTCACACTCGGGTTTGTGTGTGTGTGTGGTGGTTGTCTCTCTCTGGCTGAAGCTGACGTCGCTCGAAGGAGGTCCGTGACATGAGAATAAACAATGCAGGAGCCCACCTGGCCTTGATGTGCAAACGGCGCTTACGTAACACACACCAGGACGTCCATAAATGGAACATTTGTTGTTTAAGCACACTCGGCTGAAGTCTGTTTTCCAACGCAAGGTCACGCGAGTGTCCTCGCCAACGCGTCCCTGAAGCTTCTGGTCCAAGGCGTCATTGAAGAACACCCACACTGACAGCGCCGAGTTAACACAGACACGGTAAAGCAAGATAAACAGAGCGGACCACCCCTCGCTGGCTCGGTGGGTGCTCACTGTTTGCAAACAGCAGCTCTGTCATTCCTCCAACGGAACTCTATTTAGACCTTGCAGGTGGATTTATGAGCACAACGGTGGAACAACCAGTGTGTTCCAACTACTTCAATCCTAATCATGTCAAGTACATTTGAAAAACGTACATACATCCCATATGCTGTTTCGAAAAGAAACTCAAACAAAAACGAGACGAATTATTCTTTTTAATTATTTTTTTAAATGCACTATTCAGCAGCTCAAGTGGATTCCAAAAAAGCAACTGAAATATTGTGCTTGCACAAGTGTGCACACCCTTTTCTAAGTGGGAGTTGAATGAGTTCAGAATTAGCCAATCGCATTCAAAGTCGTGTTAAGTGGGAGCCGGCCTCGAATGCATCCCAGATAAAGTTCAGATGTTCTACTAGGCTTTTCCTCACACTTGATTTTTTGCAGCTTTAAGGTTTTGTGTCAACATTGATCATTATTTGGAACTGTTCAAAACATCACGAAAGGCTTACTAGACCATATCCGTCACCATCTTTTGCGCTTCCTTGTCAGCCTGGAATTCATTTTCTGTTTTAAGGCTGAGCAATGATATCCGTATAAAAGGCCCAACTCTGACTTTTTGTTAGCGTACGAATCCACGCTGGGTCTGTAAGTCGATTCTGCGCATCGTTGAGGTGTCGAAGCTTCTTATTCATCTGACCTCTCTCGCTCGGCCCGTTTTTTTTCCCTCGCTTTGACATTGCGAAGACACCAAAAGAAGCCCGGACCACCCGAGTCCTGACTCCCCCTCGCAGGTGGGACGCCGGACTTGGATCGCAAGTTAAAAGTGATTATTGTGTCTTGAAACAAGCCTGTCTCCACGCCAGCGTGTCCAATCAAGAGGGTGAAAATAACCAGCCACGTACCGTAGCCGTGGCGCGGATCCCGAGGCCGCAGCAGATCCACGCTTGATGTTTAACAAGCCGGCCTTTTAAACAGCGCTAATAAAACATCTCCTGCTGGCGGGGGGGGGGGGGGGGGGATGGCTCTTCATAGACCTTTTTCACTTCTCAATGCCAAGTGCACGTTATACCTTCTCTCCCCCTTTGGCCGTTTATGCGGGCGTCGTTATTTTAACTATAATTGGAGTGATAAAATGGTAACAGCCTCCGCATTAGAGCTGCCCGAACTCGTGTCCGGGGTTGGGGATCATAGGTGCTTGGACACGCTCTTGTGTAGGAGAGTTATCTGTGTGACTTGGCCACCAGGTGGCAGTATAATGTTCATGCCAAGGAAGTATTGTGAAATTGTTGGTCTACATCTGTTGCTGCACCGTTTGTGTTCAAATATCTGGTGCTAAAGGTTTTAGCACTGACTGACTGACTGACACATTGATGCTAGTTGTTAGCCCATCTATGGCGTTTTCCATTATGTGTTTGCAGTAAGCTAACGGACTAAAGGGACATGTTGTGGTGGTTTTCAATACACAAGCAATTAGTCAATAGTAGTCGTTGTTTTGTTTCCACAATGTCAACCTGTTGCTTTTTGTGACGTTAGCCGAGTAAAACTCTTATCTTAAATGTTTCACTTGCAAGTCCAAGCAAAAAATCGTCGGCTCATTTTGCAAAACTCGGCTCACTCTTATCTGTAGGCACCGCTCGAAGTCTCTGATTTCTCTGCAATTGAAATGTTAGTTTAATCAACATAATTCTTAATGGGAAGCAAATGATGTTGGTGCTTGGCGTCATGATCAATCATCTGGCTGCTGAATAATGTCATCCGGGCTTTTTGGCGGAGTCTGGGTTATTTTTATTTTTCCCAGAGCTGTCACGCGAGATAAACATGAGAGAGAGAGCTAGGAGCAATCTCAGAGATTCTGGCAGAAGACTGATGACATTCCAGTGAGCTTCTGGGGCCTCCGCCTCATGGGCTCTTTACTGGGACTTTTACGATCCATTATTAGGATCAGCGAGGTCTTGCTAGAACTGCTCAGTTGTTGAAGTTGGACTCGGGGAAAGATTCAATCAGTGTTTATTTTTACGGCCAATCTACCATTTCTATGACATTGACGGTCAAAGCGTCACTACCGTCAAGCGAGCCATGTTTCATACGGGTGGTAGCACTAAATGCCAGGTGGATGAATTTAGTACGTACTATTTTCGGACCAAACAGTTCTATGAAAACCAGGACAACATTTCTCAGAATCAATTGAAAACCAAATCTCGGGGCATACCAAAACGAGTTCTAGCGTCTATATTTTGTGCAATCACGGTTTGCTAGCCTTTGAACGATAAATGATCTCTGACTCTATCTGACTCACCAGTTGACTCCCAGTTTACAATTTTCCCCTCCTCCTTCTTCTCACAACCTCCCCATGTACATTTCATACATTGTTGTGAAGCTAATTTAGCGGCATCATTCGCCCATGTATTTAGAGGTTACAAACTGAAAGCCACAATTGCAGAGCGGGGGGCGGGGGGAGCATTCCGAATATTAGGTTTCCATTAGTTCAGATGCCAAAGCGCATGAGTCATTTCAAGCCTGTTGTCGTTGGACTAAAATCTGAATTCCAAACCTCGAGCTGCTTCATAATCAGCTGGCGCCTTGAGCTTACGTGGCAGAAATCCTCGTGATTGGAAATGTTACCAGCTTGTCGAGACTACCTTTGCCGTGATGTGAAAGAGAAGAGCTCTCCAATCATGTAAAAACATGAAGGTGGAATTGTTGTTGTTGAATATGCCATATGTGGGTCATTCCTAATGGCTATCAAGTTGCTGTGCACTGCCAAGGCCTGGACTGGTGCCTGCCACCATCATGTCGCCTGGCTGCAGCTGCATTCTCAAACACACACACACACACACACACACTGCACGTTAGCTCTCTGACCAGCTGTCACCATGAGATGAAAAGGGATCTCCTTTCACTTCAACTCCTGTCACTTTAAAACAGTATAACAAAATGCAAAAAAAAAAAACGCAATTTCAAAACATTTCTTCCCAAACTCGACGATAAGCGATGTGTTCCAGGTTCTACCTTTTGGAATCATGAGCTAACTTTTTTTTGGTGAGCTTTTTGTGCTAGTTAGCACATAAAGCTAGCTAGCAATATAGTATTGAAATGATCTAGTGTTTGCGGCGTGTTTTAAGTGTCAGTATCTGTTGTCTCCTTGCGGCGAATGTGAAGATGAAACCTAAGCTGTCTCTTGATCCTGCGTCGGATGCAGGCGGCGGCCCGTCTCATCGAGGTAGCTTGCTGCGGGTGCGCTGCTGCGGGTGCGCAGCTGCTGCTGCTGGTGTACTGAACTTGGCGCCTGAAAGATTTCAGACCTGCTTCACATTTCAAAGAGCACGACTTGTTGAACCGATGGAGACCCTTGACCCTCTCCCACTCTGCTCTGCTCTGCTCTGCTCTGATCCCTTCACTCCACTCACTATACAAACATGATGTAACCTTTAATCTCATTTCATATGATTTTTTTTTCCCGAACTTGCAAAAAAAGAGCCGCTTTTCCTCGGCAATGGGCAAAAACTGCCGCTCGCTCAACAAATCCCAGCAGCATTCAGGCTCAGGTTTCCAGCGAAAAGCACAAGATTGCTCTCGCTAAAATTTCCCTCCGTTTGCCAAGAAAGCACTTAAGGTAGCTCTGAGCGGCCGAGGTTCCGCTTTCAGCTGCACTGTAACGTCCACTGTTGAGTTTCCCCGAGAACGACAGAATGCAAGGAGTGTTCTGAGTCGACGCTAGCAACGCTTTGGCATCACGCGTCTGCGTTTGACTGTAGCGCGTGTGTTTGGTGAGAGCAAAGGCGACAAACGGTGTTGTCAGATTGGAATCGCAGCGCTGAATTTATTGCAGGAGCAGCATCATGTGAATGCTTACCCAAACGACCAGCCATCTATCGGAATTACTTTTGCCCTTGCTTTTTGTTCTTCTTTGGGTATTTATTTGTGGGGGGAATTAACATTTATAGGTTTACTATTAAAGTCAGTTGCACTTGTAAGCAATGCGCTGCTTAAAGTTCTCCCTTGAAAGGCCCCTCTGTCCGTTTTCATCTAAACTGGCCAATGCCAAAGTTGCCTGTTAAACATTTCACAGAAAAACTGCAATTTTACAGGCACAAATATTCAGTTACTGGCTGTATTCTTTTTTTTACAAAACAGATTGCCCTAGAGGTGCAGAATTTTCCTCACCATTATGGCGACAGGGCCGCAATTATCTCGGAGCAGTTTTGACGGCAGCCGTGCCTATCAGGAACATCAAAACCATGCCTGGAACCGATGCCAGAAGTTCCCTTGCAAATGAGTCCCATATGGGTTCAAGCAAAACAACTCGCCCGAATTTATACAGCACGGCCGCATCGTTGCTCACCGCACAGTAGTCTGACTCCATGCTTGTGTTTGTCTTAGCGTTCAGCGCATCCTAACAAAGCCGTCAGTCGCTGCAATTTTTTTTCTCAACTTGCTGTAATGCACACGCAAGTTGTTTGTGTCAAGGGGGGAAAAAATGTTTCATTCAAGGATGACCTTTTACTGTACCGCAGTTGAGTAGTAAAAGAATGCAATGCAGAACCAGAAGAAAAAGGAGAACATTATCGGTTGCCCAAGACGTGCAACCTATTCCATTTGTAGGCCACGAAAGCATGGCAAACCTCCATTGACATTTGTGCTGCGTAAAAGCGGCTCGCTGCATTTCATAGTAGTTGACACTAACACGGGCGACGTAATAGCGAGCTACTTTAGCGGTTTACCGGGCTCTCGTTTAGCCCAACGTATGATTACACGTCCAAGTTATAATCGACTCGGTTGAGCAAACGTTCTCAGGCTCATGTTTTACGCATCAGTGCTCGCTCGCCGTCTCGCCCTGCTTTTGTCATCCTTACGGCCGGCCAACGAAGCTACTACTGCTGTTGCGGCATTTTGCCCAGAATGCCGAGACGGCTCGGGTTTCCCTTCAGCACATCCCCGCACCGTTACCCAGAAGGCTGTGCTGCTCATTCGACCTCGTCAAGCTCGTACGGGATTATGGATGGTCATATAAGTGAGATCAAATGTCACGTTTGCTAGGTGAATTATTTTGCTTTCATGACTTCATCTGTTTTGGTTTGCTTATTCTCACTTGTGATTCGAGATTATTGACGTGTGTGAGCATGCGCGCACAGGGCTGTCGGCCTTAGTAAAATTAGAACATCACTCTGAGTGCTGACAGGAAAAAAAATGAAGAGGAGGGCAGCGCTGGTGGAATTTTCGGAGATGACATGGCCTATCTGTCATGAGGTGCAGCTGCTCCTGTCAGGTAAGCGGCGGAGCAACTCAATCAGACTTGAGGGAAGCAGATGGTGAAATCCGACCACTGATGGAATTTTTTTTTTTATTAGATAACTTTGGCTTCTTGATGCTTTAAATCACTTACCTGTGCCCGTCCGTCTCTACTAATGACTCCAAAGCTTTAGTTTGGCCCAATTAAAATCTGTGATATGATTAGAACGTAGCATCAGATAAATCTGCATGTATAGTTTAAGGTTTTACCCCTCTTCTTTGACTTTGATTTCAGAAAGGCAAATGGGCACACACCCACACACACACTGGCACAAATCCATTTCCCGAACACAGACTGTGCTGAGACTTATCTGGAGTTCAAAGCCAAGCCCGGCCGGGTGTCTTGCTTCTTCAGTGAAGAGGCTTAGCCAACCCTTGGAAAATGCTTTAATGATAAGAGCTAATTGTCTTGGTGTGATTGATATCAGACATTTAAGAGCTAATCACACTGACCTTTTCCCGTTGCCGGGAAGTGTAGCTCTATTTTTAAGAGCTGAATCGTCTGGGCTTCCAGTTATCGAGACAATAACAAATGAGGATCTTTCTGATAGTCTTCTAAGAATAATGAAGGGCAGAAAATGTCACGTTTACTTGCAACATAATGGAGCAGAGAGTATGAATGGATGCAACGAAAACACGCCGTCGAAATATGAATGAGATGCCGCTACTTGAGTAGGTGTGAAAAGCAAACAAAAATAGCGATCTGAAATTCTGCCAGCAGACTTTCGAACAAGAGCACAACAAATCTGAAAGGTTTTTTTTTTTTTGAAAGATTTCAAAGTGGTTCATTATAACACCTCCACACAAAAGAGAGCGCCGGTTAGCTCTCAAGGTTTTCATCACCTCTGGAATGAGATTCGTTGACAGAGGCGTCAAGTGATGAAGCTTAATGTGGTCAACTGCACTTCAAGTTGGTGTTTATCCTTGAATTAGAGTCTTAACTTTTTCATAGGTCATGTTTGACGACACAAAAACCTTGTCAAAACACTCAAGTCCGTGTGGGATATTTTGAATTGAGTAGAGGAGTAGAATAACTATTGGTTTAAGGCTAGGCGCTAAGCTAATTTGAATCTTTCCCATCCAAACAATGTGGAAGAGGAAAGAGTCTGTTTCAAAGTCATGGAGGAGTTGATTGATCAAAAGCTACATTCAAATTGCCAAACATAAAAAAGTCCACTAAATGCCACCTTTTTGACATTTACGATCTTACCTTTTACTAGCTGCTGTAATGCTAAACTAGCAGCAGACAAACAAACGCATAGCATAAACCTCTGTGATTAGCGTCATTGGCTGTGACAAGGTGCCTTTGAAACGATGGCGTTGACAAAAGCCAGACTTGTACGCCACAGCGCACGGAAAGGCCAAAGCAGCAGCTGTCGCCTTCTCCATCCTTTTCTCATTTTCTCAGCTCCACTTTGTGAGGGGGGCGGCCATTTTAAATCCAAACGTCACCACAGGCTTCTAATGAGAGGAAACTGCCCGCTTACTTTAACGGCTACTCTCGCGACTTCTTGTCTCTGCCGGTCGTGTCCATTTGCGGCTGCAGTCAGACGCAGAAGGCCTTTTTCGTAATACCTGACATCGAAGTTTGAAGCTAAAAGTGTAGCACTAGGGTTCTCTAGTATTCTGTCTGGAGGAGCTTGATGGAGGGAATCGTCAGGGGAGGTTAAAGGTCTTTGAGTTGATATTATCTGGCCATCTTTGTATTTCTGGTAGCCCTGTGCTGACTGATGGCCTGCTCCTTAATCTTCATTCACGGTGGGACAGATTTTGACACAAAGTATGTCTGGACAGAAGAAGGGCCAGATTGTTGGCTCGTAGACGGATCAGAGGTCTGCCTTGTGCTGGATGGATGGATGGATGGATGGATGGATGGATGGATGGATGGATGGACGAGTGTGTTTGCTGGGGCTTTGTCCAGACCGCCGGGCTCCATACATACATAGACAACCAGAGTCCAGGCAATTACTGCCATTATGCCCAGATGTCCACTTTTGGCTGATTGATACGGTATGTAATCAAGTCGAGGCTTAAGCCGCCATTTTGTCGTAACGTGAGGGGGGCCACCGCTATTAACTGAAACCAAATATATATAGCATGCCATCATTTGAAATGTGAATATCCAAATTAAATAGGCTGTTAAAAAAAGTAAATAATCATTTCTTAGTGTTCCACAATAGATGGCTGTCGTGCAACACACATTTTCTTTTTGGCCTGTATTTATTTTTTTGCCATCTCCAAACCAGATTCACTAGTCTGTGTTTGAACAGGATTCAAAATGGCATTTTTGGGGTTTTTTTTTGCAAGTAATTCTTAAACATTGGACAAAAATAAACCCCATTAAAACTTAATTTTACCATTAAACGTCTCCCTAAAAATGATTGTCTACCTATATATTTTTCTTCTCTTAAAAACCTGTTTTTGATGCTAGTGTAGTCTAAAGTCTTCACAAAAGCAAAAAAGGAAGTCAAATCATTTTGTCACTGAGCTGAGGTCTCCCAAATAGTGCTGACAAAGTTTTATTCTACTTTCGAACCATATTTTCAAATTATCCCAGAGGCGTTTGACTTTCCGTATGTTGATTTCGGTGGATCAGTACTGGAATTCCGTTGAGTACTGCCAAAAGGCTTCAAGTCAAGTTTGGGATGGTGAACGAGTTAGCAGGCCCTTGAAGCATCATAAAAAAAAAATCTCAAAGCAAGCCAGTGCACATCCGCACCTGCATTCCTATCAGCTGAGACGACGGCCAGAGGGTGAGCCATCGGAAGTCACCAGAAAACTGGGAATGAACTCAACATTTGGCCCTCGACCTCACAAGATCCACTATTATCCAATCATTAGTCCTGAATTCCGCTTGACCCATCCCGACATAAAGTTGAGAAATAAAAGTCAACTTGTTTCTCCGAGTCCCCGCAAGCTGTTGCACCGAGCGACCGTCCGACACGGCGTCATCCTCGCCGAGTCCCGCTGCCATGTTAGGAGTGGAGTCGGCCACTTGTTTATTTTTGTCGCTTGTTCCTGCCTTCTGAGCATCACGTCATTTAAGGCACAGTGAAAACCTTTTCCTGCCGGGAGTTTACAGAAGAATGGCTCACTCCCAATCAAATGGCTATCTTTACGAAGCGAGGGATATCATCTTCTCATTTTGTTTACACAGTGTGCTGGGGCTCAAACTTAGCCATGTGGCAACCCGCTGGGAAGAAGCTATAAATTCCAGCCCAGGAGTCGTAACCTCGTGACTTCTTTTGCTCCTACCTGACATTGCTGAGTTAGCTTTGTGGCGCCCTGATGGATTACCTGCGTTTGACCTCGGGTGCTAACCGCCATGAATCTGTCCAAAGTCATCTGGGGCCCCAGCAGAATTATTGGCCGGGTTGAAAACAAGTTGTCGTGGGCAAAACTTGAGCGTTTAAGTTTGCCAAGTTGACAGAAAAGAAAAAAAATGGAAACCTTTTCGAGCCGCACAGCCATGCTACCATATCGGATTGTTAGGTTCCAGATTCGTGTCTGGAGTGTGTAACATGTGGATTGGTCACAGTAATCCACCTCAAGGAGATGATGCATCTCTGTTACGTTAGACATGTGCTTTTGATTTAGTCGCCAGGCGGTCTTATCAGCACTTCTGGGAACGGGGCCCCCGCAAAAAGTCTGCCCGGGGACTTTTAAAGGCATTCTCTCTCTATCTTATCGTAACAAATGCTCGCGTTTAGCTTCAGTAACCATAGATTCTCAGACCATTGCGATCGGTGACCGATTGATCGGCGCGCGCACAGAACGGAAAGTTCTCAATCCAAGTGAGGTCGATTTTTTTTTTTTGCAAAATCGAGCTAACTGACAAACAGACTTGCGAAACCACACCTCTCGCCTTCGCATTTCCACACTTTGTGGCGCTACGCAAACAATGCAACAGTGTTTGGATGGCCAGCCTGTGTGCCATTCCCGACGCCTCGGCTACAATTAGCCTCTTTTGAATAGAAGGGACGCCCTATGATTCATGAATAGCTGGCCGGCCGGGGAAGGGGGGTCACCGTCTTATGATATGGCGGATCCAAGCCAACCATTGTCAAACACTTTTCGGATTTTAAGACTTCATAAGACAACGTTTTTAACAACAGAGGCCATGAGCAGTTGGTGTCTGTGTCTGGGGGGGGGGTCTGTAAATGGACAATGGTCTTGGAAGATGAAAAAAAAAATCATTTAATGGGCCTGAGAAGATGACCGGAATTGGTGCGCTAGGGAGGCTGGAATAGATGTCCGCCTGTCTGTCTGTCCGTCTGTTCGGAACAGCTGCGGGAAGAAGAGCGCCCCTTTGCCTTTCTTAGACATGGCGACAGAGGCTGGAAGCAAGTGTGTGTGCGAGGCGAGGCCACTTACAGATGGGATGGAGGAGGGGAGAAGGAACCCAGGGGAAACTGATGCTTTGAACAGCCTACCCACATGTGTTTATTTAGAAAAGCAAGCATTGTGTCATTGAGTTATTCCAACAAGCTACTCGAGGGCCAGTGTTAGTCCCACAATGACGGCTTTTTAAATACACAGTTTACACTCGGATGAAGTGCTCTTCTAACCGCATCCAACGTGCCAAATGGGGGGGGGGGCTTGAGTTTCACATTCCCCGCCCGCACTACTTGACGTCTCTATAATTGACCGGCATGCCAAAGGTTGGCAGGGGGGTTCTACCGGGGGTCGTTTTGGGCCCATTTGTTTTGCACTTCTGATGTCTTCCACTGATACTTTTGCTGCGCCCGTAAGGACGCACGCCTGCCCGCCCGCCCGCCCGCCTGCCTGTGGGATTTATTGTGTTGAATTCCTTTCAAGTGAATGTATGGTGGTTGCATTGCATCATGGAAAGATTGGAGATTCTTGAGTCCAGTCCAAGATTGGATGTTGTCGGACCGAAGCTTTTCTAGCATTCTCATCGTTTTGATAGCCAGAGTTTCTTTTTGCAAGCGCTCACGTGCGCGTTGAGGTCACAGAGGCGAATAGGTGTGGACGTTACCTGGATCAGAAAGTCGTCCTTCTATTCTTTTGTACACCTGGCACTCGCACAGTGGAAAGAAATCCACGAGCCAAAAACATTTCAGCCTAGAGTTTAAAAAAAACAAAAGAAAAACGTTATGACGTTTTTTTGGATGTTTGCTCGGACGCTCACCAGGATGCTCGACTCGTGGAAAGACGATCAAGCGTTTCCAAGAAACGTTAAACACAATTTCAGAGATAGTTTCCAAACTTTTTTTTCCCAACCAGTATGGTGGCCTATAACCTATGCACTTAAAAAAAAGGTACATATGTTCAATGGAGTGTATTAATAAGGGTCAGCAGGACTGAGGCCTATTTGACATGATGGATGACTTTAATCATACTGATTAAAGACAACACACACACACACACACACACACACACACGTAGTCCTTATAACACTTGATTTAACACTACCCTCATTTAGTAGGATTATGAAGAAAGGACACTTTAAATTTAAGCTTCGTAATAGCCTCAGGAAATAATCACAGATGGCATCATGCCTATTGTGTTACATGCAAAAAGTCCAGTAACCAAGGTCTAGGCTCATGATTGGGACTATCCCTCTGCCTCTCCGGCGTCATCCACCACCACGTCCAAACGTTTCATCTCTTGGGCAGAGTTCTGCAGTTCCGAGCCGAACAGATGGGCCAAAATCCCAGGAAGAGGACGGAACACAAATGAACAGGCAGACACGAGGAAGGAAATGAATGTTTAATCTCGCTTGGTTCTGTTCCAAAGAACTTATCACTTGCCATTATCGCTGCTTTGAAATCCCTCAGAGGAAGCAATTTGAATGGATGCTTCCTGCAGAGTCATTTCCTGTATTTGTATATTTCCGCATGGTGATACGCCGCCGTTCCATGATAGATAAGCTCCTCACGACACGGACGATCCTTGAAGTGAAGCGGTCAAGTGTACTTGTTTGAAAGGTTTCATCCGAATGGGAATACATGAAAAGCCTGCTGTTGCTATTGCTTAGCTTTAGCGTTTAGCGAGCAGACTGAAAGGCTAAGCTATTGCGTTCATGGTTGTTTCCTCGTGGGAATACATGAAAACCCTGCTCTTGCTATTACTTAGCATTAGCATTTAGCGAGTGGACTGAAAGGCTAAGCGACTGCGTTCGTGGTTGTTTCCTAATTGGAATAGTTGAAAACCCTGCTGTTGCTAGCTTTAGCATTTAGCTAGCAGACCGATAGGCTGAGCTATTGCGTTTGTGGTTGTTTCAAATAATATTTGTGGTTTGAAACTGACGCCATCTGTTTTTGTACTGGCCATTGTGTAGCCCTTCCAATCGATTTGCAAACTATGCTCCATAAAGCCGCCTGGACCGTTAAAGGAAAATAACAATAAGAAATGATCGGATGCTTGAAGTTCATTTGACCGGCGCCTTAAAAGCACTTGAAACGGCCACCGTGTTGATGTTTGGAAATCTTCTTCCTTCCGAGGTTGCATTGCTGGAGGGACTGGCGAGGGAGGTATTGGGTTCCCGGCATCCATCATTTGGGCCGAGTGGGGACCTCGGAGGAGCGCCCGGGGCGGCGTCTCCGCTAGCCAGCCGTAACTGACATTGAGCGCATTGTTTGCGGCGGGAAGCTCGGTCGGCGCCGTGGCCTAAAGGTACATTCCAGAGATCAGAAACACAAACAGTCTTTGTGCCCTCGCTGCTCTCTTTGCCCGACTCCCTCATCCACATCAAGCCACGGCGGCTAAACGGCCTCCTCCGGTTCGTGTGTCAACATGTGGGCTATCGTTTTACTCGAGACACACACACATGCTTACGCTCGTTTGTCATGTGGATGGTGACAATGTCGGCCTCTTTGAGAGAGAGAGAGAGAGAGAGAGACTGTGAAATCAAGGCACTTTCTAAAACAAATAGCATTTGGCTTTTATTGATGTTTTGCGACTCCTTTGAATTGAAAGTCATCGCTCGTTAAAGTTGGCAGTGAATTCCACTCAATCATTTCTATTGAGATGAAATGATGACGATTCCAAATGCATGCCCCTCGGCTGATTTGTGCTTTTCCAAGGACTGAGAAAGCAAACGGTCTTCGCTCGTCTCCCTCGACTTATTCCTTCGTCTTCTGTACCGCTTATCCTCGTGAGGCTCGATGGATACGGAAGATTTGAAGTCATGAAAGGCGGAGGGCGCTATGCAAAACAAACAAAAGGGAACTTATATTCATTCGCCTTTGGCAGTTTTAATAGTCTACATAGTGTGAAATGAAAAATGTATCGACTGTGCAGAGACGTCGGAATTCCACTATTCAAGTGAGCAAGATTACAAATGAAATATGACATTGAATGGAATCATGCATTGTTTTTACAATTATTTGGGGGATCCCCAAGTAAGGGAACACTGGCAAAGACAATCCGTTTATAGAGTAGTAACCTCGCGCCTGCCTGAAGTTGTGTTGTTCCTCACCCTCACTCCTCCCCCTGGGCCGAACTCCCGCCCTCCACACGTCAAAGCCACAACAAGAGGGGGGCGGCGGGGGGCAACCAATGAGCTGCTGAGGGCTCCAGAGTCGAGTGGGACCGGGGAACTCGCACACAAAATGCGCCGGACCGCTTTGCGACCTACAAGTCTTGTTGTTTTCACCTCCTCCTTTGCACAAGTTTGTTTGCGCGCACGGACTCTCAAAGGACCCACTTGGAAGACTTTTGGGGGGGGACTTGAGCCCTTCTTCTTTGCTGTTCGGCGAGATCCGGGCGGGGGTGGTGGAAAGGAAAGGAAAGGCAAGGCAAAGGGGGTGCAATGGAGCGCTGAGATGGAATGATTTGTCCATGAAGAGTACCGCTAACAACTTTGGTGCTTTGGATAAATGGGCACGCGGAGTGTTGACGGAGCCGGGATTCCACGGCGGCCTGTTGAACGGACTCGACGTTTCGGATGAATGTCCTTGGAAGCGGCGTTGAAGTTTGCCTTATGACTCTGCTGTGAGTTTTGCCCTCCACCACCAGCACCACCGCAGCAACCGCCAGTAGCACGGCCAGCAGCATGGCAAGCTTTGGCGCGCTGGCACGGAGCCTCTGCGGCTCACTCGGCCCACTAACCTGCGTGCTTTTGCTCGCGGCGCTGTGCGCGGCCTCGCCGGCCCACGGCCGGAGACTTATCTGCTGGCAGGCCATCCTCAACTGCCAAAGGGAGCCCGAGTGCAATTACGCGTACGATCACTACATGCGCGCCTGCGCGCCGGTGTTGAACGGGGACAGGAAGAAGTGTCCCAGCCATTGCATCTCGTCGCTGGTGCAGCTCAATCTAACCCGCAACGGACCGGCGCTGGAGGACTGCAGCTGCCGCCACGACTCGCTTTGCACGCGCACCAAAGCGGCCATCGAGCCCTGCTTGCCTCGGACTAGCAGCTCGGGCTGCACGGCGGCCCGGATGCAATGCTTGGACGACCAGCAGTGCAGCTCCACCTTGAGCGACTATATGAAACACTGCGGCAAACTTTTCAGCAGCTCCGTGTGCACCGACGCGTGTCGCAACGTGATCGCCGCCATGCGGAGGATCCCCAAGGGCCAGCAGCTGGACACTTGCATGTGCGACGGTGACGAAAGGCCCATCTGCGAGTTTGTCAAGAGCAACATGAAGCTCCGCTGTTTCGGCGCACCGGTGACGGAAGAGAGCAGCGGCTTCCACGACGACTACGACGCGGAGGACGGCGAGGACTACGCCGACCCGGACTACAGGGAAGAGCCGTTGAGTGGAGCCTCTCTCCCGGAGCTCCACTGGCTTTTGACCCTGCTGCTGCTGCCATCCATTTTGGCTCTATCGCCCCTCTTTTAATCGCCGAGCGGACGTTCGAACGCAGACTTTAGTGGATTATATTTTCTATGCAAATGCCACCAGAGGGAAACTTTAGGAGCTCAAAACTCACCGGATGCTCAGCTCGTACTATATCGAAATGGTTTGATTTTTCACCAGCAGTGTTTAAATCTTCATATCCACGTCATGCTGTGCACTGCCAAACTTTTTACACGTTTCTTTTTTTCACGAGCTATTTTTTCTACGACCGTTGTCTTATTGGGCATCTGATGGACAAGTATTTAATGCTGGAATCGTGGAAATAAAAAAGTGTAAATAGCAGAAGGGTGAAATGAAATAATTTATTAAATGCCAACCAATCACATCCAAATGTTCGTCGTGGGAATGAAAGACTGAGAATTCCAGCTTTAAAGGGAAGACATTATTGTCCACATTTTCTTGTACATTGTATATATGTGTATAGCTGATATAGATTTGCTACCCCAAGAGAAGCCTCTATGGCAGTGGCCCCCAACCTTTTTTGCGCCACGGACCGGTTACATGTCCGAAAAATTTTCGCGGACCGGCATTTATATAAATACATTTATATAAATAAATAAATAATACATTTATAATAAATATATACGTAAATGCGATGAAATAAAATGATACGACTGACATAGAAACAAGTACAAATGACAAAAATAAAACTCACCATTACGTTGAATTAGTGGGAGCACTGAGTTTGTTTGTCAGAAACGAGCCGGTCCCATCTAGACGTAATCGGAGACAATGACACCCCAAGTGATTAAGGTTTGTCTTTTATTGCAGGATGCTTGGTCTCCATGTGTTGAAGCAGTTTTGAATGCATCATTACCTGGTTAGTTAGCCAGGCTGTCGCCCCATATTAGCTTTGTAGGCTCGACTGGGGAAACGTGTCACGTGACCAGGACGAGTGTCTTGACCTGAATTAATTGATCGTCAATCTTTTTTTTTTTTTTTTTTCTGTGCGGCTTGGCGAGTGACGAAGAGTCCGGTACCAAGTGACCGGTCCGCGGCCCGGTGGTTGGGGACCACTGCTCTATGTTACAGGCTACGTGCTGATTTATTGACTGTCTGTAGCCTATAGAAAGAAATGTCTCAATCCACTGTATGGTTGCCTTAATGATATACTTTGATAGAAGGCATAAAGGAAAACTTGAATACATCATCCTTGACTGTGACTTGTTTTAATTTCGCCTCCTATTTCAGAAGTTGAAACGGTGAAAGTTCAAACTAAACAGCGGCAAACTACGGTTTTGTATATTTGCGTGCCCGTGGTGTGTTCCGGACCCTCCCTTTTTGTTGAGGAAGATTCTAACGAGCCATTATGTCTCGATTTAGCCAAGTGTCGTCAAACACAACTGCCAGCGTAAATCAACAAAATGCTCTCAAGCCTTGTCAAACTTTTACATTGGATTTGATTTCACAAGGAGAGTCAGGATCCTTGTGGGGGACATGGATTGGAATTCCACCCATCCGTTTTTCTGCAGCGCTTGTCCTCGGTCAGGTCACGCCTGAGCTTGATCTTAAGCCAGCTGATTTGGGCTGAAAGGAGGGGGGGGGGGGAGGGAGGGAGGGAGGGTTAGGCAGGCAGGGGGTACACGCTGGACTGGCTGACAGCCAATCACAGGGCACGTCAAGACGGACGAGCATTCACACTGTCGTCGAGTATCAACAAAACCCGTGGCGCTGGCCGGTAAAGTCAAACACGACAGCATCATCCTAAAAGTCATCGAAATATTCCAAAAAAGAAAAACGTAGATAGACAAACAACCATTCGCACAGAACATGAAAACTTGGCAGGAGTAAGAATGACACTGACAGCAGTGCTATTGGCAGGCGCATGGATTTGCATTTGTTTTGTTAAATCTTTGTTCTTGTCTTTTCCATTCCACTAGTGTAACTCTGCTTCATTGGAAAATAGATCTAGAAATATCGTGTGCTATTTCTGTATGTTCAACGGTTAACCCAGTAGACAAGAATTAGCTTTCAATTTCACACAAGTTGCTGACCTCAGATCGAAAGTTCGCCGTTTGATTCTTCTTCCAATTCAAAATCTCTGGCGCATGTGTACAAATGTTTGTTGACGTCCCCGGTCAATGATTTGTAGTTTTATTTCGAGGAGGGGCGGCGGCGGTTGTGGCGCTGGTTGAGGGCCGTCTAGCTGAATGGATGGAGGAGAAGTCGAGTGGCATCTTTGTCATGGAAATGTTAAGCACATAATAGTTGAGCGGGACAATGGCGAGCCACTTCATTCTTTCAGGCCGGCTTGACACCTCTGGAGAGGCGGGCGGGCGAGCGAGCGAGCGAGCGAGCGGCAGGGAAGCATGTGGGAACGATCTTGCCTCGGCCGCCGCTGCCGCCGCCACCGGGCTTCTCCAAATCCTGGCAAGAGATGCTTTCGTGAAATGATCTTTTCCATGAGTAGTTGCTGCAACAAAAACTCAGTGGAAAAAGAAAAAGGCCTGTTTTCATCACCAACGGGGTCTTTATTGACCGCCAACGTGTCCCCTCAAAAAGTCCCCTTTGCAATAAAAAAAAAAAGTTTCCCCGGTGTCGTGCAGTATCAGCGTGTAGCGGGAGAAAGGCTCTGGAGCCCAGCGTGTCTTTGGCTCCTCCTCCTCCTCCTCCTCCTCGTCTTTCTTTTGGCTCTCACATTTGCACAGGCTGATTCGATTCTTCTGGGGGGCTGGGGGGG
>NC_083742.1:20604734-20732234 GCF_033458585.1 Syngnathus typhle
GAGATAAATAATCACAGCAAATAAATTAAACGCAAACAAATAGTGGACAGACAGTTGACATTGCATCTAATGAAGCATTTATTCAATCTTGCGCATCTGCTCGTCTGCGATGCCACCGTGGACAGACAGACAAGAGAAACGGAGCATTCGACTTGGTGCGACGCGCTCGTTTACCAACCACCCATTTGCCATTTGCCATTTGCTCTTTCCCAATTGACCTCTGCCTCTCTGGCTGCCTCTCTGGCTTTCTCACACCACCACGTCGCTGGCGGCTTTGTGCAGCTTCTGCTGCTCCGACCAGCTGCCCAGGTAGGACGCCAGGAAGTTTTTATGCCACCTGTAACTACACAAAGGTGTACGTGAGAGAGAGCTGCTGTTTTCCATGCATTCATTGATGATATCTTTTTTTTTTTATAAAACTTTCTTTCATTTTAACTTGAAATCTGAGGGAGACACCTTATAAGCACGTCAGGGTTTCTAGTCTTCCTTGCGCATGACTATTTTCTATTTTCAAATGCACAGTAGGTTTACTGTTTCACGATCTTCACTTTTGTGACGTGATGTTTTCATCCTCAAATCAATTCTACTCCCAATCAATTGAGTCATAAAATCTGACGGTGTGGACTTTGGTCCTGCTTTGAAGCTATTTAGTTACATATTGATAAGAGGATTGCAGGTGAGTTGTCACGCTATCCCGCTCAGGTGTAACATCAGCTCCTTCCTGTGATGCCAGCCGCCTGGTGCGCTGTTAAGGTGCGCTGGCTGGCTGGCTGGCTGGCTGGCTGGCTGGCTGGCTGCGGTGTGTTGTGTGCTTTCTGATGCGTCAACATATTTAGACGGCAACTCACAGGATGTAGGTGCCCGTTTTAGTGGTTTGGCTTGGCTTTTTTGTTTCGATCTGATGTAATCTACACACAATCACGACGGGCGAGTCACCTTACATTGCTTCATCCTTTAGTGGCCATTTTGGCTTTGAAACGATTTGCAGCCGTTTGATGGAGTTCGGGTGGCTTGCTGCCGTGGTGTACTCACTGCGCGCAGGCCATGAGCAGGACGGCGGCGCAGCTGATCAAAGACAGAACCACGGCCGTGACGACCAAGGCCATCTGGAGCCACTCCATGTCGCCGCTGCGCTCCGACTTGGTCCTGAGGATTCCCAAGGTTTGGATCCCGCAGCGCTCGCCGTCGTAGCCCTTCATGCAGCTGCAAAAAGGCTCCAAACGGTTAAGGTGGCTGATCTATGACTATTCGAATCCCAGTCGAGTTGTTTTCCAAGCCGTTTGCTGGGTAGCGTTGGCTTTTGAGCTTGCTTGCTCACTTGAACCCAGAGTTGGGTTCATGATCTGAACCCAACAAATTGGGGTGAAAGTTGGATTTGACCGCATCTTACGCCTTTCTGCAGTACTTTGGCATCTTAGGCAAGTATTTGTCACTTCCAACAAACGGTATGGCTGAATGAATGGGAGTCACTCACATGCACACGGGCTCCTGCAGGCCCTCCATGCGCTGGCAGTAGCCATGGATGCAGTAGTCCAGGTGGGTGGAGTTGCAGGGGTCCTCGGTGGTCTCCATGGCGGAGGTGCGGCCTTGAGTGGAGAAAGAGTGCTCGGGGTTGAGCGCAGTGGTGCTCCTGCTTTTCTGCTTGTTCTTCTTCTTGCCTTTGCCCCTTCTCTTCTTCTTGTCATCAACTGGAAGAAAGTCATTTTGCGGTCTAAGCACCAAATCTCGTCCTCTGTTAAGACTGCACTTTTCATCAGACCGACAGACAGACAGACAGACAGACTTACCCGCTGCCAGTTCCTCATAGTCGCCGTCGGCATGGCCTTGTAGAACCCGGAGGACCTCCCCTGAGGCCGAGCCCACGGTTCCGCTGCTGAGCTCACCCGAGGACGACGCCTCAGATGCCTGAGTGGCCAGAACACTGAAAAGTACTGAAAATGCAACAAAGAGTACTTTAACGGTACATCCGAGAATGTGTAGCACAATCCTGACATTTTTCTATGCATAAGATTTGTACGATTTTGTTTTTCTTCTTTTTATTTGAGATGTTTTATTTGTATTTATCCGATAGGATTTCTTTTGATTTTAAGCTTGATTTGATTTGTTCATTTCTAGTCATCTTTTGTGTCACAGAAACTGACCTATATTTGAGAAGAGGAGCAGATCAATTGTTAAAAAGCACACCATTGTAATCATCAGGTTCTGTCCCTCTCATGTGATATATATATATATATATATATATATATATATATATATATATACATATATATATATATACACATATTGTGTCACATGTGGTCTTCGTGAGCCAATTGGCCTTTCAATCCCGGCCCGGCCGGCGCTATGCCAAGTGCAAAACTCCTTCTTTGCGCAAGACGAGTCCTTGCCTGAATAGACATTCCTCATTTTCACTCTTTGGCCCGCTTTCCTGATTCCTTGCGCCAACACGAATGGGAAGTTGACTTACCCAAGCAGAGGAGGCAGGTGAGGACGAAGGTGTTCATATCCTAGGACAAAGAGCGTGCGCCGCCGCCGCCGCCGCCGGCAAGTTTGCTAGTCCGACAAGTGTGAGAGAAGGAGATTGTGCGGTGCTGTGCTGTGCTGTGCTGGCTTAACTTCTGCTGGGATTGTGCATGGCGCGCCCGTGGCCTTTATATACCTTGCCTTGCCTTGCCTTGCCTTCCCTTTGTGTGTGTGTGTGTGTGTGTGTGTGTAATGATTAACAAGCCCGGCCGGGGGCAACAAACACATTTAGCATCCCCAAAGCTGAAAAAGCAGCAATAAGGAATGCTAAGCAGTTTATATCCCATTTATTTATTCCGTCTGACCTCTCCTGGCCATTATGGCTGGCAACGTTTTGGCCTTCCCACCTTCATTCTTCCGACTTCCTCTTTCCTTATATGGTCACGTAACAACACTTTGTGGGTGGCCATTGGTTTGTCATTCCAATTTGGCAAAAGCGGCCTTCTCTGTGGTGTGTCAAATCGACAAGATCTTTCTGTTTTACAAGGACACTGCGTTTAAATATAGCAAAATAAAAAAGTACGCACGTCATTAAAAAGAAGATATTGTAATTGCATGTTACTATTTGTGTACATTTTGGGCGGGTCGTGGAAGGTCAGGCTTGTTGTGTCTACGCATCGTCTGTGTCTCCTCCCGTGTGGAATGCTTGGAGTTCTCGGCGTGTTTTGTTTTCTCACCCCGACGAGGTTGTCGTGTCATGGCGTCGGATGAACTTTGCGATATGAGTGTGTCTGGAAGGAAGGTAGGTAGGAAGGTAGGTAGGTAGGAAGGTAGGTAGGAAGGTAGGTAGGAAGGTAGGTAGGAAGGTAGGTAGGTAGGTAGGTAGGTCTCCCACAAAGCCTGGAGGGAAGTTGCCGCCCTCACGCATGCAGGCACGCAGGCAAGCTCACACTGAATATCAAGGCAAGATATAAAAATAGCTGCATCTCTCAGCACAATGAAATGGCAGCTTCTGTGTCATTAGGAATCATACAAACACAATCATGACATGGACTCTGGTGTCCTTTCGGCGGACAGAAATATTCCGATTTAGAATCATCTAGAAAAGAAAGGAACACCCTCATGACCCAAAGCATACCACATCAAATTCGATCATAGAAGACCATAGCGACTAACTTCATTTATAGTCATTCGGATAACGTGCCTGCCTGTGAGCATTGTCATATTGGTGTTTGAGAAATATCTATTAAACATGCAAAATCCACTTATGTTTTGATCCGTCTCCGGGGGCAGCCATTTTGTCACTTGCTGTCTGTCGGTCGATTGAAAATGACATCATTGTTGCCTTAGGTGACAACCAATCAGGGCTTAGCTTAAAAAAACCAAACCAAAAAAAAACTTTAGCGAGCGCAAACATGATTCCAATACTTAGTTCCGCCAAATCGTACGTGTCAACATCACTTATTCCAAAATGTGCATGGGCTCCACGTGTCCGCTTTTTAAAGTATATGCAAAGTAAGTGACAGCAACAATAGGATGGATCAGAACCGCAACGTGCAAGCAAGCACGCACCTGCGAGAATGGGAGATGGATGCCACAAATGTCGAGTTAATCATGTCATAGTATATGCAAAGATGCGGATGACTGCAAAGTTCGGTGTGACCAACCTACTGACACGCAACAATAGGATCAGAAGCACAACGTGCCGAATCGGGGAAGGATGCTACGAACGTCGAGTTAATGATTAAGCCTGCTTATCGGTCTAATTAGCATGGAGAGCACACTGACACAACTAATTCAGTACTTAGAAACACCTCACTGGCTCCAATAAGAGTGCGTGGACTACAATGGTGCTTATATATTAACCCGGCGGGCACACGAACGAACGTCATGATGGATGCATGCATTATTTGGCATTACGCAGTGGACGGACGGACGGTGAAACCACAACATTTGTATCGCAAATCGTCTTTCCCAACTATTTCAAACGGCTCTGACCTACTTGAGCCACCCTTTTTATTCCCTGTAAAGCGTCTTTGGGTCATTGAAAAGCGCTATTTCATTGATATATTTTTATTATTGACATGTTTGGGCTACTTGCTGTAGTCTTCCTTGGAAGCGTCACGAGATGGGGGCCCTACTGGAAGTAGCCCAAACATGTCAAGTAGGTGAAAAATGGTCCCTGTCTAACTAAAAGAACTGTTTCAAACAGTAAATGAAAGAAGACGGTATGAGCCTTCACAAACGATCTTCCCCAATTGAATTCAAGTTTATTGTAGTTCAACAAAATAAGTCAAGTTGACAAAAAAACACTTTGTAAGCAAAATAAGCCAAAAGAACACAAGTGGATGTCAAAAAGCAAAACTACGTGTGTAGGTAAAAGACATGAAGCAGTATAAGACAAACTATTTTATTAGTTTGGGGCAGAACTTCCAGTGTACACGTAAAGTCTTTCGAATAATAAATGATCAACATCCTTTTTCAGGGATAGAAAATGCAGAAAGGTATCAATAAATACTAGCTCCACCATGGCAAAAGCTAAAGTGCAGCTTTTAAATGAAAAACGTAGCATTTCTTAGGAAAAAGTTACAAAAGGGCTCATGTGTTCATTTCCAGCGTGGACGCTCGCTCACTCCACAGCTACATTGCCTGCACTCCTTTGTAGCCTTGCCGCTTCTTTGGCGGATTGCATTTATTCCTCTTATACCTGCGGCGGGCGGCAGGCACAAAGACAAGAACCGTTGAAAGGAACCAACGTGTTTTGCCGGCAAGATTGCCCAAATCTCCCAGTGAAGACGCCACGCCACGCCACTCACTTGCAGCAGCAATAGACAGCTCCAGCCAGGCCCACGGTGAGCAGAGTCACACAGAAGATGATGAAGATAATCTGCTCCTCTCCTATTGGCTTGAAGACCAGCTCAAGGTTGCTACAACGGGGGCCGTAGAAGCCGCTGTGACACCTGCCGAGTCGGACATCGTTTAGCGCAAACAAACAAATACATGAGGAATATGAAGACGCTTACTTGCAATGGTGTTCATTGACATCCACCAGCAGCATGCATTGACCTCCGTTCATGCAGTAGTTAGCATAAGAGGAGTCACAATGCTGGGTGGAGCGTTTCACCACACGGAGGCGCTCTTCAGCATGGCCTGAGGTGGAAGCAGACGCAACATACAGTACATAGATAGACGGGACTTCATACTTGAGATGTCTAGCTAGGAAAAGCCTACGAGAAGACCTGAACTTTATTTGAGGCGCTCTTGAAAAGCGTTTCATTTTCTTTCCATTTGGCTTGTCACGTGAACACTAGACGGTTTTATTCTGGTATCATTCACATCATCTGTCATTTCATAGCGGCGCTTTCTAGCCATATCTAGCCAGTGTACCTGCAGACATGGAGGAGTCAGCGTGTGTGGCGTGAAGAATGGATGTGATGCTTTTCGTCAGGACTGAAGGCCACAACAGTATGACACCTGTTGAACACATGCAAAAGACTGGATCGAGATGCAGCGTGACAAGTGAAGCCATGCTGCCTGCCTGCCTGCCTGCCTGCCTGCCTGCCTGCCTGCCTGGCTGGCTGCCTGCCTGCCTGGCTGGCTGCCTGCCTGCCTGCCTGCGTGCCTGCCTGCCTGCCTGCCTGCCTGACTGCCTGCCTGCCTGCTTGACTGCCTGACTGCGTGCCTGCCTGCCTGCCTGCCTGCCTGCCTGCGTGGCTGCCTGCGTGGCTGCCTGCCTGCCTGCCTGCCTGCCTGCCTGCCTGCCTGACTGACTGACTGACTGACTGCCTGCCTGCCTGCCTGACTGACTGACTGACTGCCTGCGTTCAAGTCAGGTCGAAATGTATCACAGCTGTGTAGTAGCGCCCTTTAGTGGTCAAAAGAGTCAACTGCAACTGAGCATGCCGGTTCAGAGCAGGCAGTCAGTCAGTCAGTCAGTCACAGGTCAAATGGGATTGAAAAAGCAGACGAAACACACACGCACGCGCACGCACGCGCACGGAATGAATGAGTTCTCCTCAGGCCTCCCCCTTTCTTTTTGTTGCTCCATATATCCCGTTGCCTCCTCGTCATGTTTTTACTTGTTTGACGACAATGCCGGAGACTCATTTGTGCAAGCAGTAGATATTAGCCGACGGCAGGAAAACGGCAGGATTCTGGTTTTCCATGTCTATTGTAGATACTTTACTCATGATGTAGCAAGGCCAACCGCTGTTCTGATGATCTTCAAACGTGTTGAGAAGAAAAAAAAAACCTCTGAATTCACTTGACAAGGTCTTTCAAAGTTTGTAAGCCACCCATTAAGACTATTGATGTTGTAAGAATGAAAAAAGTCAAGACAAATGAAAGAATAGGAACTTGAAAGTGTTATTGGAAGCTGTCTGTCACTCACTGTTTCCCCCCCTTCCCTTTGCTATTGTGTGAGCGCAGAAAACGAGAAAGATGAATGGCTCCTTTTGATCTGGCACACAGCTACGCATGTCTCGGTTGTTCCGAAGGTGGGCAAAAGTGCAACTTCTTCATTTGAACTCACAGCTCAAATCAAAAAGTGAAAGGCATATTTTACATTCGTTAAACACAGTGAAATGTTTCATTTGAGATGATGGCGGCTTACAGCCAGCAAAAATACAAATGGATCATCTTGATCCATTTGACTATGACACCATTTTATACATTGAAAGGATTTTTAAGAAAGAAAAGAGGTACGAATGGCTCCGATAACTCGTACTTGAATCACTTTGTAATCGAACGGAATTGAATGTTCATTTGTGGGATCCTTTGCTTGCGTATTGCAATTAAAATCAATATTGTGTATGAGGTAAGACAGAAACAACAGAAGTGCGAGTATAAACTCATGTCGCACTAATACCACTCATTGGTGCTACTTTAAATAATTCAATACCTGAGTCACTTATTTTCAAAATGTAACATTGTCGATCACATGAAGAGTTTTGCTCCAACATTATAGGCTCACTGAGCCTGGCTCAGGTTCGGTATCACAGAAAGGCTCCAATTAGAATTGGTCTGAGAAATGGCATTTTAGAATGACACGAGGTGAAAACATGAAATGACCAACAAGATGACATTCTTTTTCAACTTGATACGTACGCTTTGTTCTAACGTTACTTTTTGCACTTTCGTCACGAGGGGCACGATTTCGCATTACATTTGAAGGAGTCGAGTCTTGCCAAACGTCTTCTAGAAGCATCTGAAGAAAGTCACACTTACCGAAGATTGAGACGAGCGCTGACAACTTTGCCATTTGGAGCGATGACGTGCGCAAATCCACCAAAATGTGCAAAATACCTTCCACGTCTCCAACACTGCTGTCTTGTCTTGTCCTGTGCTGTGCTGGTGGTTGTCGCCGCTAACCAACTAACTTATCGGTAAGGTGAGGCGAACTCAAGTGGCCAGACGGACGGACGGACGGCCGCGGGTTGGCTGGGTGCGGTCGAAAGGCAGGCAGGCTGTCATTGGCTTGGAGACAAGAAAGCAAAAGATCCCGCAGTTAGACAAAGGCCCTGAAGGCGGCATCATCGTCATCGCCGTCGTCATCATCGTCATCGCCGTCGTCATCATCACCACCGCCACCATTCATTGTACGTCCGTAATTGACGGCTTGAAACGTCCGTCCTGTCCTGGCAAAAGTACACCAACCACACACAGATCGATAGATGGATGGATGGATGGATGGATGGATGGATGGATGGATGGATGGATGGATGGATGGATGGATGGATGGATGGATGGATGGATGGATGGATGGACGGACGGACGGATGGATGGACGGACGGACGGATGGATGGATGGATATTCACTCCAACTTGATGTTACACGGACGACAAGGCTCCCTTTTGAAAGGTGTAAACAAGAACAATGAACGCAACCTTCAATTTTTCACGCTCACATGGTACGTTTGAGGTCGATTTGAACCCAGAATATCTCAAATTAGGAGCCACAGGTCTTGTATTCATTGGACGTTAAAAATGGATGACTCACAATAAAGAGTCTCTCTTGTACTAGTTGAAAACCATTGCTGATGCTTCTCAATGAATCCGAATGTTGCGAAACATTTCTAGTTCAGTGGTTCAATTCAAACTGCCAAAGTCGTATCAAGAAGATTCTCGACATAGAGTCGTGTGTTTCATGATTTTCTACGATCATTTGGAAGAAATAGGTGGACTTACAAGCAGTCAGCTCAAAAGGGAGTCATACACAAAGAGATAGTGACACACTTGAAGACATCAAAATAAAGCACCTTTTAAACGGAATGGCTGTCATAGGTTATTTAAGCAAATGCAATTTCAGGGGCTTTGTCTCCGAGAATCCCATTTTCTTTCCCCTTCGACTGTCACCTAAAAATCCAATCGGTATTTTCTGTGCCATGTAAGCGACAAAAGCCTCACAAATGGGGCTGGCTCATTTATTGCAAAATGCTATCTTGACCGAGAAGAAATAAAGGTGATGAACTCATTTGTGGATGTTGAACAATATGCAAGGGTTGTTGATGATTTGGCTTGAAAAAGAGATAGTAGACGCATTTAAAATCTCATTCATTTATTAGTACAACATTAAATACATGGAACAAAATAAATTATAACAATAAATAGTCCAATTTTATTTGAAGGTGTTACTCTTGACAGGCTTTGTGTTCCGATGAAAAAAAAATGTTGCTTTCTGTCTGTTGTGGCAGAGATGAAGAAAGTTGAAGACTCTCAGGTAGGGTGTCACACTTTCACCTCACATGGTGCAGATTCCATTTGTTTGCTTGATTTTGTATACCTGAGAACAAAAACACAAGAGGTACGTAGGTTTCAGAAATAACAAAGTGCATAGAACCGTTACAAAACGTCGCCCAACAAGCTTTTTGTCTTACTTGAACAAACGCTCCTTGTTTTCTTTTCTTTTGGTTTTCCTATTTCAATTGTGCTCACCATAATCACAGAATCAATCACGTGCCAATCGATTGAAAGAAAGACACTCACTGCCTCACTCACTGCCTCACTCACTCACTGCCTCACTCACTC
This sequence comes from Syngnathus typhle, assembly GCF_033458585.1. NCBI lineage: Eukaryota > Metazoa > Chordata > Actinopteri > Syngnathiformes > Syngnathidae > Syngnathus > Syngnathus typhle. The sequence continues at coordinate 20,614,223 of NC_083742.1, forward strand.
ACTGCCTCACTCACTCACTGCCTCACTCACTCACTGCCTCACTCACTCACTGCCTCACTCACTCACTCACTCACTCACTGCCTCACTGCCTCACTCACTGACTCACTCACTCACTCACTCACTCACTCACTGCCTCACTCACTGCCTCACTCACTGCCTCACTCACTCACTGCCTCACTCACTCACTGCCTCACTGCCTCCCTCCCTCACTCACTCACTCACTCACTCACTCACTCACTCACTCACTCACTCACTCACTCACTCACTCACTCACTCACTCACTCACTCACTCACTCACTCACTCACTCACTCACTCACTCACTCACTGCCTCACTCACTGCCTCACTCACTGCCTCACTGCCTCACTCACTGCCTCACTCACTGCCTCACTCACTCACTGCCTCACTCACCTCCTTCGGATGACGCAGTAGGCGATGAAGACCAGAATGAAGAGGACGATGGCTGCCCCGCAGCTGAGGGAAATGAGGTGCTCCACAGCTATGTGACGGCGAGAAAACATGGTGTCCACCTCGCGGTCATAGTGGCAGCGATTCCCGCTGAAGCCAGACGGGCATCTGCGTAGGGAATAGAGAGAGAGAGAGAGAGCATTTCATTTCAGGGACAAAGAAAGAGAAAGGACAACACCGAGCCACGGCTCCGTCCGTCCGAGTTGCCTCGAGTGGCTCTTTGAAATGTCTCACATGCAAAAGGGCTTGCTGGTATCTTGGGGGTAGATGCATGCGCCGCCGTTCAGACAGAACTTCTGGTCTTGGCTCCCGCACGGCCTCTGGGGACTCAAAAGTAGAGGATCCTCCGTGCTGTCTGCGGCAAATTGAAGCACAAAATGGATCAATAATCGCTTCTCTCTACCAAGAATCCAGGGAGCATGTTTTTGCTTCTGTCACTTCTAATTCCAATCCATATTTACGGCCACTGAAATACACTGAGGAGAACAATGGTATGGTAGAACAATACAAGGACTGGCTGGCTGGCTACGTTTGGATCGGCACGATTATATTGGTGGTTCAAAAGGCTTTACCCTGTCAATTCATTTAGACGAGTCACAAGATTAGAACGTCAATGTCACGCCGAACAAAGTCAGCTTCACTCGACACTTGATTCATCGTCACTTCTGTGTTAGTTAGTTAGTGCCCGCCCGCTCGCCCGCAGAAGAAAGCCAAAGAGCAATTGATAGTTACCCTTTTGAAGCCGAGTGGGATTCCTTGTGCTTTGTGCTGACTGGCCCGACACTGCCAGGAGAAGAAGAAGGGCTGAGAGGACACCTGGAAAACGAGCATTCCATCTTTAAAAGATCTCAACGCATCTTTGCCATTTGACCTTTCCGTCCGATCGAATCAATCAACAAAGAACTCACCCTCTTTGAGGCTCTGCGGTAACATTTTGTCTTGCTTTCAAAATCGGAGCTCCTATGTAGCGCTACGGAACATCCTCCCAACTTTATATAGAGCCCTCTCGCAACCGTGGGGACTTTTTTTTTTTTGAAGTGAAAGAAAAAAGAAAAAGAAAGAACCTAAGTAAGTTGCGTCATACTTCCTTTATTCCCACGTACTTTGCATGCACAGACAGGTCCATCTGGGCTGATGAGAGCGGCAGTGGGGGCGGACTCATCCCGAGGCCCGTTTCGAGGCGCCGTCCGCTTTACGACCACTCTTCCTTGGCACTTGAGATCATTACAAATGAAGCACGGTTGATTTCATTTTCACTTTCCCGTGAAACCTGCTGTGTTCCACAAAGAATGCAAATGTCCTCGGTAGAATATAAAAAATATGAAATCTTATCATAAGAAATAAATCCGAGATGAAAAGGAACATGGTAGAAATGTCTCAAGTAAGCAGGTATGGAGTCTCGATGCGCTTGTATAGGCACCAGGCCACTTCCGGGTGGCACAACGGGATTGAGGGAAAAATGTGTCCGGAGAAGCAAATGAACGGATGGATCCAGTGGAATCCATCCATCGATGCGTTGGATAAGCTCAAGCTGGGAGCGGATGTTGTCAACGCTTGTGCAGTGAGAATGCCAAGAGGTAGGTTAGGTGGGTGGCTATGTATCCAATGTTTGGTTGCAAAACATAATGGCTAGCCTGATAGCTAGCTGGCTAGCTAGCAACATCATGCTAGCCAGAGCCTATGGCTATGCTGCTAAAGGGGAAGTCAGCTCAAACAGTTTGAAAACAATTCCAAGTGGGCCCACTAGTCTAAATACGGTATTGTGCTTCACCCCTTGTTTTGATCCATCGATGGGATTTGGCCACTTTCGGTTGAGACAAAATGACGATGGTTTTACAGGTATGGCGGCTCACCTGCTTTCTGAGTTTGGTCATGTGACATTCACAAGATGAGCCACCATTGAGCTGAGCGACTGCAATGTGAGTGGCAAAAATGGCCTCCTCAAATCACCATGGCAGACATTTCCAAATGACTTTTCGAGCTTTGTTCATTAGTGAGATTAAAGATGGCTTGAGCTTTTGCCACCCGGAAGTAGGTGCGACGTCACGGTGAAAAGTGTGCGCGTCGCGTCATGTGCGGTGCTAATGCATCAGGGCGTTTCTGGCGGCGGTCACAGTGTTCTTCATCAACATGGCCACCGTCATAGGACCCACGCCTCCAGGAACAGGAGTGATATAGCTGGCCTTCTCTTTTACGCCTGCAACAAAAAAGCCAGGCCAGATTTCTTTTCTGTCATCGTTTGGCACTAAACACGCCTATCCATCATACAGTAGATCTGAACGGAAGAAAACTCAGTCTCCCAAAAATGATACTACTTTTCCAGTCCAATTTAAAAACTTGCCGAATGAGCACCTTTGGAAACCTTACCGGTTAGTAGTTGACAATAGCGACAAGAATGCCAAACTGAAATCTTTCTTCGAGTGTCTTTTGGCCCCGTGTTAACTTGTGCATCGAGCAAGGTTCCCAGTTTGAGAAGAATGGTCAAACTCTTTTTTCCAAGTCACTCTAAAAGCAAATCGCCACGACAGAATTCCCGATTTGCTGAAGACAACTCAAAGCAAGTCCTCACCCTCAAAGTCCACATCACCGATGAGCCTCAGCTTCCCCGTTTGGGGGTCCACACTGCGGTTGATGCCCACGTCAATGACCGCCGCACTTTCTTTCACCATGTCTGCCGTGATCAGACCGGGAACACCTAAAGGCCGCACACAAAGAAAGACGTGAAGTCAGTGGCGTGATGAGCATTTCTCCGTCCGTCCGTCCGTCCGTCCGTCCGTCTCGTGACCTGCAGCAGTGACAATGATGTCTGCCAGGCTGCTCAGCTCCTTGAGCCGCTCTTTGGGCGTACATCTGTGAGCGATGGTCACTGTGGCGTCCCCTGAAATGAAAGCAATCCAATCAAAGACGTCACGTATCGCTACGGTGCTTCATTCCACCAGGACTTCACTCACTTTAGTATGTATGTGCAAATGGCACACTTGCTCAAATAATATTCGACACGGTGACTTGGAGCTTTCGGATACTTTTTCTTTCAATACGTTTCGGAATGCCAGGAGTTTGCCCGAATGCCGAGAATTTGCCCGAATGACATATCCTCAGTTCATTTGGACGACTACCGCGCGCGCATATTCCTACGCGGCGCATCCGAGGCAAGCCGGGGAATCGGAAGCAGCGCCGGGCGGCAGCGGGGAAAGTGAAGGAGTAGTCTGATCCGCAAACACTGCTTTCATTCTTCTCAAAGCACCGCTCCATCCTCAAGTACACAAAAGCGTTGACACCATTGGCACAATAATCTTTTTTTTGCATGCCCTTCAGTCATAGCTGAGCTGAGGTGAGATGTAACAGGGAGATTAGGCCTGCAGCCATCTCAAGGAGCGTTCCGAGGGAATGTGGCGGAAGGAAAGGCAAGTCGGAGCGTGTCGCCAGCATCACATGGCAGGCATACCTGCGCCTGTGCCGCCCGCCGGTGAGTGGTACAAATGAAATAAGCAACTCTTGGAGTAGATCATATGTAGGTAGTCCTGCGCAAATGGATTGGACCGGCCAAGCAACCGCATGCTTTTTTTGGCTTGGATGTGACGTAGCACATCGTCAAGTTCGGAAAAGTCCAAGTATGTGTCTATATGGTGGCTACTCAAAAGCTAATTGCTGTAAATGCCACAGCAAATGCCTTTGGAACTTCCTGCAACCTTATAAGGTGGCCTGATCCGTTGGAGTCCCCCCCCTCACGCAAGAGCTCAAGCTCAAGCACAAGCGTAAGCACTCCCTGGTGTTCCTTTCCGGTAAACATCTGCCGGCGGCAGTGCGAGTGGAAGGGTACACTTATGAAATAAGTCCAATGTTGAAATATGAAACTTAATGTGCATGATTAATTGTGGTGAGCGTTTAATATTCTTCACTTTCAATATGTTCATTTCTTTTCTTTTTTTTTTCATGGGCTGAAGATCTGCTTGGTAAAAAAATGGCTTAAGGTACTTTTAGATTGACAGATATTATCTTTCAACCAGCGCTGCCCGAAAACCCATTGCCGTGCTAGCTGCGTGTCATTTGGGCTGAATCTTCAGTCCGGGGAGTATTTGGGCAAATATCTGACATCGGGCTGCGAGGGGAATCGAGCTTCTGTTTTCCAATTCCGTAGCCACTAACTAACTTAGAAAAGGACATAAAAGTCATAAAAAAACAGAATTGCAATGACAATGCAACGACATTATTTCCCAAAATGGTTCAACATTGACTGCTATGTTGCGACTAGCTCCAAACTGCAGATGCTCATCGGCTCAGACTGGTATGTGTGTGTGTGTGTGTGTGTGTGTGTGTGTGTTTGTGTGCGTGTTTGGTGGGCCTTCAAGATTGTTCTGATTTTTATGACCTTGCCGGTGTTGGAGCGTGAAGCTTTTATTGCAATACGCTGGCTGCTTTGCGCAAAGACTATGATCAACAGCAGCACATCAGTGATCATGGCTCATATGCTCCATTCAGCCACTTGTTGTTAATAAGAGTTATGTGGCTCACTCAGTCACTCAGTCACTTAGTCACTCAGTCACTGCCTCAGTCACTGCCTCACTCACCGCCAGGGCGCTCATGGTTCCGATCGGTATGCAGCAACATGGCGATGGGCATCCCCACATTTTTGGAGCGTCCGGCAACCAGCACATTCTTCCCCACCGTCTCAATACCTGCGCCAGCCGCACATATTCAAGGGGAAATAGTTGAAGGGGAATGAATTATGCCTGGCACCTCAGGGAGAACAACTCCATTTGTCCTAGTCCTTCCTCTCAAGGATAAAAGAGGAGGGAGGGCAAGGGCTATGATAAGCAGCATCCAATGACTGACTGCATGTGCTGACCCATATCTGACACAGATGAAGACAAAAAGAAGAACAGTCAAATTCTTCAGATTGGGCTCCTGCTTGACGTTGTCAATGCGCATCACGATTCATTTTCTTCTCTTTGTCTCGATCAAGGTCACTTGAAAGATGGAGTTCATCCCAACTGACTTTGGTCAGGAGGTCACGGATTTGTCCAAAAACTCACCAAATCTCGTCAACCTCCAAAACACATACTACATCCATACGTAGTGGGCCGGCCATTTTGATTTGAATGTGCATTTTGGGGCTCATTTGGACTTGTTAGCCTGACCAGGAGCACATGCCGCTGTTATTGTCATACGATACATCTCCAAATGACAACAAATAACAATGGGAAAGCTTTGAGGATTGGATGTTTGTTTTTTGCAAGACTACAGGAAATAGAAAATGGATTGACGTATGATTCAGTGGCCATTGCAGGGTAAACAATTATTATTGGGCGCCATCTAGTGGACTTGCTGTCGTCAATTGAACTATTCCGTTGGAAAGACATTTGGACGCCAGTCGATGATTGTACTTTTCGTATTTCACCCGTCTTCTACAAAAGAAAGCCTTTTCGATACTTTGCTTACCTGCTCTTTTGATGATCTCCCAGACAGCTGCAGGCGTGGCAGGCACCATGGATCTCTGGTCAAGACACAGCTTGCCGATATTCACAATGTGGAAGCCGTCCACGTCTTTCTCTGGAGCAATGGCATTACACACTGCTCTTTCATTGATGTGCTCTAAGTCAAGAGAGACACGAATGACATGATTGTCATCGAAGATGGAGCGGCGTCGCCCAACGACGACAAGAATGACCGGAGGCGTGAGGTCAGAGTGAGCCAGCCGGGGCCAGCCAGCCAGCCGGGGCCGGCCAGCCTGCCAGCGCACGGCACGGCACGCTTGCGCGGGTGTTTACCGGGAAGCGGCAGCTGCACCAACACGCCGCTGACCCGCCAGTCTCGGTTCATCTTGTCTATTAGATCCAGCAGCTCCTCCTGAGAGACGGAGCTCGGTCGCAACACGGTGTCGCTGGAAATACCTAGTGTGCGAAAAGCACGTTCCTTTTCCTTGAGTATTTGTCAGGGTGTCAACAGCTGTGTTACTTTTCATCTTAGTCACAGTGTTTAGAAAGGTGTGACATCTGACCCAAAGTGCTGGCAGCGCGCGTTTTGTTCCGAACGTAAGTCCTGCTGGCCGGGTCATCCCCCACGAAGACCACTCCTAGATGAGGTCTCATGTTACCCTCAGCAACGAGCTCTTCCACGTCACGTTGGATCTCTCTGTGGAGCTGACGAGCCAACGCCGTCCCCGAAATCACCACAGCGGCGTGCCTGCAAATGCATGGTCAAATTTGGCGATTTGGCGGCTACGCACGCTTGCTGACGTCAACGTTTCTTTCTTAAGTGCACTCCACTACAGTCTATTTGCTAAGTTCACTGTATTCAAGTACAATCGTACATTTGCAAAGTAGAAAAACAATGGTTGTGTATTTGGAAGCCATTTGAAGAAGCTCTTTTGGGTAGACTGGGAGCAACGGCACGGGCTGCCATGATAGCAGAATTGTTAAGTCACAACGGCAGGGGCTTTTCTGTTCATGCGTCCGTCCGTCCGTCCATCCATCCATTTACTGTGTTTGAAAGGGAGAGATGACGACGTTGAGCAATGCAAAGTGACATTGACTGGCTCAGGTTAGCTTGCTGCGGTGACTGCTTTCTTTTTTGCTCCAAAGCTCCGTCTGCAGTGATGGTTCCTTTCGGACAGCGGCTGCTGGGTGGGTGGCATCCATGCGGCCACACTAGCTGCCTTCTCTCATTTGTCGTCTTTTCTTCATGACCTTCTCATACACAACGCCAGCAAATACAAATACAGCAGCACCTGCTGTCGAGCCGCATGGCCTTCCCAGGTCCGTCCGTCCGTCCGTCCGTCCCCCAGCTCCCCTCCCATCATCACCTCCGCTTGAAAGTAACGTCCGTCCCGCCGTCCGTCCGTCCGTCCGTCCCCCAACTCCCCTCCCATCATCACCTCCGCCCGAAAGCCATGACTCCAGCGGACACTTTGGAGCGCTTTTACCTCGTGGTCGATTGATGCAGGTGCCTCCGTTGACTCTCCCATTTTCTGTGGATCCGCAGCTTGGCCCGACAGGAGCGGTGGGGGTCTGCCAACCTGCTATAAAGTGCCCAGTAGGAGCGGAGCGGGGATACGGAGGCAGCCATGTTTGCGCGCGCGCACGCGAGCGAGAGAGAGAGAGAGAGGCTGCGCGTGAGCGTTGTCATAGAGACCGGGAAGCTAACACATGCTAGGTGCTAGCCGACAATGTCGTTCGTATGCAAGCCTAACACATAGAGCTACGACCGAATATAATGATAGGGTATTCAATTATGAAATAAAGAGTAATGTAATCAGGAGTGAATAAAATAAGAGCTCACGATTTCTGTACGCTGTATGTCTTTTTGGTTTGGCAGTGTGACGTCACATTTATTCAAATGTTTGTGCCTTTGGTTTGTAAACGATGTAATGAATGATTCCATGAAGTCATGTGTCACATGAAAACGACTTGTAAAAATGCCCGGTCGCATTTTAACCAACGTCTAACGGTCACACATCCTTTGTAACTTGCTGGACCGATCGCTAGGTTCAAATCAAGAAATCGGTCTTTCCGCCGCCACTAGATGGCAACAAATATGTTGCCTCCGATCCGAGGAGTGCTCTCCCACCCAAGACGTCATCCCAGGAGCATCAGGTGTCTCCTCCCTGCCTCCCTCCCTCCCTCCCTCCCTCCCTCTCAACGCAATTTTGTCAACACTGTCGGTTCTAATGACCCAGAGGACATTTCGATGTTGCCCTTCATTGCCCAGGAGAACATCAAAGTACGTGGCATTATCTGCACGAGACAATCCAGGAAGATTTATTGATGGCGGCAAAAAGTAACCTTTCCAGTGCACACTTTTTCAAATGACACAAGAGTAGCAGTCAGTCTGTCTTGCACACCTGATGTGAAAATCTGACCGGGTTTCAATTGTTCACCTATATTTCACCTTTATTTTTTGGTGTTGTTTACTTGCACGTATATTGTGTACTATGTCTTGTCACCGTGGGATAGTGGGAACGTTATTTCGATTTCTTTGTGTGTCTTGGCATGTGAAGAAGAAATGGACAATAAAGCAGACTTTGACATATTCTGATGAATGAAAGCCACCCATTTACTTGGATCACTTCTCCTCATTAGGGTTAGCAGGTAGCACTGGAGCGGTGTGAATCATGAATAAACTTCACACGCGTGTTTTTGAAATGTGGAAGGAGGCCGGATTTCCTGGAGAAAGCCCCCACGCACCAGTACTGGGAGAACATGCAAATGCCACCCAGGTTCAAACCCAGAACCGGTCTGATGTAAGCCCCACGTCTATGCCGACCACAAGTCAGCCACGCTGCACGTTGAGATGCAAAGCAAGTTTTGAGCAATGCCGTGGTCCATGCCGTGGGTTTTGTTTGACGATTGGGCTTGTTTTGATCAAATGTGCATGGTAAACACCACACCCCAAAGGCTTGTCTAGACAAGAGACGGAACAAAGGTTGCTGGCAGCATTTGTCCTTGTTTGCTCGAGTACACCAACGCGACTGCAAAAACATTCGTCTTTCTCTTTGAAGGGAGGGAAGTCATTGCATGAATAGCGACTAGCTGGATAAGCATCATTTCCCGGTTCTTTGACTTCTCCGTTTAGAGTCGCATCAAACGTCAAAGAAAGTTGAGGTTTGCTGAGGAAAAAAAGTTTTCACTTGCCAAGCACTTTATTCCCTCGTACGTGACTCACTTTTACAAACCATGCAGTACAAGCTTGGTGTTTTCTTTGAAAGTTGGGAGGAACGTGATCTCATGACACATCGCACTGCTTCATTTTGGTACCGCGTATTGACAATGGTACGTACAGTTGGCCGTATGAACTCAACTTGTCATTGTTTTTTTTGAATTAATTTCCCACTAGACTGAATTCATTACTTGTGGTGACGCTCATCGGAGAGCAACTTGTAGTGCTGAAAACAACAACAACAGAAGAGAATGTCATGAGAATGAAGTGTCAAGAAGGGAACAACTAAATATGTCGTATGTATTTGCCCTTTACGTTCAATACAATTTAGCATTAGGATGCGTTTTGGTCCACGTGTTTTGGCAATAAGCCCAGCACCTTGTACAAAAATGAAATGTGGCTCGAAATCCCGTCTGGAACACGTCAGCAGGCCCAGCAGGCGTGGGTGAATACTCTGCGAGTCATTTGTTCCACCCAGCTTCTGAATGGAACGAGGTCATGTCTCGACAAGACACCCATCCACCGCCTTTATACAGTTGAAACGGAGCTTTTTAACTTACCATTCAAAAACATAAAGACAAATACTTTTAGACTTTGCATTCATACCAATTGTATATTTATTCTTTGGAAATACTGTCAATGACGTATCAAGGGATCTAATACAACACAATAAAATACATCTTTATTCATAAAGCGCTTTTGCATGAACACAAAATAACAATGCAACACAGAGCACATAATTACAAACATAGCTATCCCTCCATCTTGTCGTTTGAAGCGGATATACATATATATACGTCGATGAAAGAAAGACAAGAGATTCCAAATTCCTTTTCGGCACTGTAACACATATTTAATGTACAGTATTTTCAAACAAACTGCTAAAATCACTTTGCAGGCAGGCTCATTGATACACAGTGACTGGCTGAAAATGAAATAGAATAAATCAAACATCTTGTATTTTCAAATGATAAAATGATTCAAAAATTGAAATGGAATGTCACGTACTTGGTGCAGTGCTGTCTTTAATTTGCCCCTCTCACATACAAGTGCACGTTAAAGTCGACCACGTTTCTGTTCTCAGGCAGCCCCACACACACGCACGCAGGCAGGCAGCCACGCAGGCAGCTACGCAGGCAGCTACGCAGGCAGCTAGGCAGGCAGCTAGGCAGGCAGCTAGGCAGGCAGCTAGGCAGCTAGGCAGGCAGCTAGGCAGCTAGGCAGCTAGGCAGGCAGGCAGGCAGGCAGGCAGGCAGGCAGGCAGGCAGGCAGGCAGGCAGGCAGGCAGGCAGGCAGGCAGGCAGGCAGGCAGGCAGGCAGGCAGGCAGGCAGCTATGCAGGCAGGCAGGCAGCTATGCAGGCAGGCAGCTATGCAGGCAGCTATGCAGGCAGTTATGCAGGCAGGTAGCCATGCAGGCAGGCACGCGCGCGCGCGCACACACACGCACACGCACACACACACACACACACACACACACACACACCACTGTTGTTGGCCGGTTGGACTGGTTACGTAACAAGAAGCCCCTGTGCACATGTCTGTTACTACAATGGCTGCATGACACATTTAGCGCGATTTAATATGATCCCTGATTCACTGTTGACATGATCCTTTATCAAGACACAATGTGAGTGACGATGCGTTTTGGAGCCACTGCAGTGGTGGAAATAAAAAAAAATATCTATGAACTCACCGCTATGCACTGATTGTGAATTTGGAACAACTAGGTTATTTTGTTCGTTATTATCAGTACAGTCGAGCTGAATGACCACCACTCAGCCACTGACGACCGCCCCCCTTCCTTCCTTCCTTCTTTCCTTCCCTCCTCCTCCTCCTCCTCCCTCCCTCCATCCATCCCAAAGCTGTCATCCCTCCCGAGTGTTCTCGGCTCAATCCTCTGAACGCCCGGATGAGAGTCGAAGCCCAGTACCAGGCGACATTGGCAACATGGTGGCGTGAGAGAGGCTCCGATTGAAGCGGGCAAACAGACATCACTCACCCGAGACAGAAGCAGCGCAGAGCGGGGGAGGCGACCGACCCGACCCGACCCGACAGGCCAGCCGGCCGGCCAACCGACCGCTGGAATCCGTGACATTTTCCCACCGGAACCTCTATAGGGGGAACGAACATACGGACGGCGAGAGAGTCGACACTCGGCGCTGAATACTTCCCGCTTCGAGGCGTTTGAGCCATTCGGTAAGTACCTTGTCCGATATTCCCTTCAACCCGCCATTGTTGCTCGGGGACTGTTTCTCTTATTAGGAGCTAGCTTGCTGTATTGTGTTGTGTTGCGTTGCGTTATGTGGTGTTGTGTGTGCGTCCGTCCGCCCGCCTGCGCTGCGTTCAAGGAGGAACGGGGCCCTGGGCCGAATACGTTCGTTGTACGCGTGGATTACAAATCAGACGCCGTGCGTGGCTCCAAAGTCACGCAGCTTTTTCTCCGTGCAAGGACACGCTCGTGTCTCATTTCGTGTGTGTGTGTGTGTGTGTGGTGTATGTCCGTCCGTCCGTCCGCATGTCCCGTGGCAAGTAAAAGCACGCCAAAGCTGGCACGTGCGGGGCTTCCTCAACCCACAATAGCGCACATATTGGACTAAATAAGCCGGCTGCGGCTCCAAGTCCCCGCTAATGTGGAAAAGTGGACCATATAAGCGAGGGCGAACGCTTGGCTGTTTTTTTCCAATGCTTTTTTTCGGGCTGTTCGTTTGACTGTTAATCACGCGAGTTCATTTCACTCTGTTGACGCCGCAAGAGTGCGTTCGCTGCGCATGCGCAATGTGCACCGTGCCAAAGCGGTCGTCATCCCCTGCCTGCATATTCGCCAATTGACATTTTCGCGGTTTGTGGAGGATGAAGGATTTTGAAAATTAATTTACACTCATTTTAATTTCCCCCCTTAAATATAGTGTATTTTGCGATTTTTTTCCCCAAGGTCCTCTTCTTTAAAAAAAAAAAAATTTATTTATTTATTTATTTATTTATTTATTTATTTATTTATTTATTTATTTAAAACAAAAGCTATACATCTATCTGTATTCTCGCAAAGAGCATTATGCCTCGATGTGCCGTCATGCCAATTCTAATCTGCGACAAAAATGTACTGTGTGCTCTCTCTAAAAACCAAGATCTTGTTTGGGCCTCTGCTAGCGTGTTCCCTATTTTATTGAATGAAGTCCCTGTTGATTGCCTTTGAGGAGCCAGACACCCATTCTGTTCTTCCTACCAAAGAGGGAGCCAATGGCATTGTCAACATGATAGATAGATTTTCCACCATGAAAAAGGAGTGAGTATGCAGGAGGTGGAAAGAATGGCAGGAACACCCTGCATCACGAATGCACGAATATTACAGTCTATTTAGAGCAAGACTATTGCACGGTGTTGATTGTGATAAGCAATCAAAGTGGACACCTACTGTACGTATCTAGCTCCCTACTGGCTTAGACAAAATTCAACATTTCCAGTCAAATCCCAATGTTGGTCACCAGTCTGATGTCAGATTTAACATTCGACCTTGTTTCCTTATTTATTTGAATCATTTCAAACACTGCACGGTGGTGTTTTATTGAATGAAATGTCATTATTATTCGCTACTATAACCACAGCAACAAAACATACTGGCAATTCCAGGGGCAACAAATGGTCAGCGTGGAGTTAATAATTAATCCTCATCTACTGATAAGAAAGCAAAAAAGGGCCTTTTCTGTTGTTTGCATCCAAAGAAAAAGGTGTGTGTGTGTGTGTGTGTGTGTGTGTGTGTGTGTGTGTCACCAACGGCTTCACGCCTCTTGAAAACTTGATCAGAACTGAAAGACACAGATTGTAAACGTTTTAAAGCAGACATGAAAGCGCATTCAGATAAGATAGGTAGATGAATGACTTCCGTCTTTATAGGCGGCTATGCACACACACCAACACGCTGGCGTGTTGCCGTGTCCGATATGGCGAGGAAGAGCCCGCCCACCCAGGGGGGTGGGGGGATCAGGTGCTGGCAGTCCATTGTGTAATGTTTTCATGTTGAACGCAATGGTGAGAATGCAGAGTCAGAGCAGTTTTCATGGAGGTGAGCTTTCTTTCTCGAGAGCCCGCATGTTGACATGTTGGAGGAGCTTTGCGCCATGGCGACACCTTGTCTCGCTCGTCACTTGAACAAAGTACAGAATGTACTCCCGCCCCAGGTTCCTCAGACGGCCGGCCATTTGATGAACACCTTAGTGAACACACTGGCTTCATTGTGCTCACTCAATTTCACCCTCTTGACTGGGTCCTGGAGAGCGTTTAGTGCGGGCGGGCCTTGTGGGACTCGCACGGTCCCCATCCACGCTCAGACAGACAGACAGACCGACAGAGCGTCTCTTGTTTGTCTGCCGTGCCGACCGACCGCCGCGTTGTTAGCCGCGCTAACGACGAGGCCAATCCAACGAGGACGCGCTTTCTTTTTATTTCCCGACGACTCTCCCTTAGTGTGAAGTCTAATTGGGAGCGTCCGCTCGACCGGGATGACTCATGATTTCAAGGCTCGGGCTCCGGGTTATTTTGGGTGGTTGACGTAGCAAAGCATTGTCAGAAACACCCAGTGGATGTTGGGAAACATGATTGGCCTGTGTATTCTTGACTCAGGTTTGTCCTTTTTGAAGCTGCTGACGCTGCCCCTCCCTCGGTCGGTGCTGTTACGCCGCCTGTCTCCTTTGGTTCATGTGCTTTCTGGTCCAGTCCAGCCCAGCCCAGCCCGAATTGGACTGTAGGGTCAGGGCAGGGAGGGCTCCATGTAAGGACGAGCAGGTGGCTCACTGGCCGTTGCTATTTCCAGCCAAATCGTCAACCGACGTCTTTAGCGAGCAACACGACACCTCGGGCTGCGGTGGCGGCGGGCTTGGGAGGTGGCAGGGGCTAGTAACTAGCCGCTAGTTTGTCGGCTGCTGCTGCTGCTGCTGCTGCTGGTGGTGGTGGTGGTGGTGAAATTCAGCAAGGGCTTAGACCAAAGACAATTTATTGCACATGACTCAAGATAAGAGAGGAATGGAGTTATGCGCTATGCGCTGAAGACGAGAGTTGAATTTGTTCTGCTAACTGACACACAACCAACCAACCGAGTTGACATCAGTCCGTCCTCAATCGTGCCTCTTCCTTCAAGTCCGAAGGGCACACGTGAGGTGGTTGAAACATAAACGCAAAAACAATTGCCGCTAGTACACTACTTGTATTTTGTGACGCAATTCCCTCAGATAAGACATTCTAGTGAGCATCAAATCAAATCTTCTTTGGGTTCATCTTTTTCAGTAGGACAAGCGCTCGAGGCTGCCTTCCAACTTTGTTTTGGGCTGCAGACTGGTACCATGCTGAGAAGACTTTTGCCAGCGCTGAATCATGTGATGAAGCTCTTCATAGCTGTTTGAGTCTAGTATTGGCCAATTGCTAAAGAATTAATAAGGATATTCATAGCAAACTGCTTGCTCCGTGCTCAAATATCGCGTCAACCTCATTTGACCTTTTGTAACGATGAATCCCTTTGGAACACAGTCTGGAAAATAGGTACGTACATTGATAGCCCAAATGTCGGCGCAAGACCAAATGGTCTTTCTTCAAATGTGAGCGTGCGCTATTCTCGGGCAAAGCAGGCTTGACTGTCGTTCCCGTGCTGAGCAGCTGACGACATCTTGCTAAGGTTTCACACGTTATGATGATTGCGGCTCCAGGACGGACCGCTAATGCTGCGTGCGGACGCGCTTTCTTCGAAGCTGTCCACGCAACGTTTGCGCATTAGCACCAAAGGAAATGAAACGCTGTTCTTTTCCTGTCAATGTGCCCACATGGAAACAAGTACGCATTTGCTAGCTTGCTGTTTGTTTTCTTTCCTGTGAGGATTACGGGTGCATTCCTTTGAGGATTCTTGTCAGATTGTGCCGCGCTCGCACTGATAGTGTGCGATAGCACTCGCAACTCACCATTGTGGAGTTGCACGGGCAAACGTCCTGCTTACCCTTTTCAATGGACAACAATGGAGGAAGAAAGCATCCAATTTGAAATCAGAAGCAACCACCGTGTCATTTGAAAGACGATTGACTGAAGAGAAAGGACATTCAGTCACGATATGATATGTACGACACACTTTTGAACAAGTGCTTTACGAATGCCGTCATGAACCAGAAGGAAATCTCTCTTCAATGAGACGGGGGCACATCCTAAACATTAGGAAAGTCCCCAGCCCTCCAGCACTAGCCATTCCATTTGGAGCATTACCCTTGGTTTTGACCTTCAAATAACAGCGCGCCCGCCCGTTGCTAATCCGCCGACCCACTGAGCGGCCAACCTAATCCGAGCGGCCTCGTGCCTAAACGGTCGTGGGAGGCCCTTGCGCGCCCGCCGCCCAAGGTCAAATGCGCCGTTAATACGGGCCGTGCGTCTGCGTCTGAGCCCAAGGAAGCCATTGCTGGAGGTGTACGGGACCCCCCCCCAGGCCCTTATCAAAGCGCCCCTCTAATACTGTTAGCTGGGTCATGTGCTGAAAGCCAGGATTAGGAGCAGGAGGGCACAGGCCAATAGATCCAGTTTAGCAGGGAGACGTCTCTCTCTCTCTCTCTCTCTCTCTCTCTCTCTCTCTCTCTCGCTCTCTCTCGCTCTGTCTCTCGCTCGCTCGCTCGCTCACTCACTCACTCTTACTGTACGTGGCTGTTTGTCTATGTAGACCAGTGCTTCTCAAATAGTGGGGCGCTATTCCTGGGGGGGCGCGTGTGACCCTGGGGAACAGGCTTTTTTTTTGGCAGTACTAGAATAAAGTGTAATTGCGAATCTTCACAGCAGGGGGCAGTGGCGCTCTCATTGTTACTTCGGTGACGTTTGCGACAGTGCAACATTTTACGACTTACAAGACAAGTTAGGATAGTCACGGTGGGGAAGGGGGGGCGCGAATAGTTTTCTTCTTGCTAGGGGGGGGCGTAACAGAAAATAATTGAGAAGCACTGATGTAGACACAGACATCGGATTTGACAAATCCTGAGAAGGCCTCTACATTTTATTGCAAGTCATGATGATAATAAATCTGCAATCCTTTTTTTTTTTTTTTCTTCCTTCTTTTGTTATGTAAGACTGACTTTTCCACAGCCCGTATGCAAATATTTGGATGTATGTAGCGGCCAGAGGTTGGCAAAGTAAATCTTGTGAGCTGCCTGTTTCCAGAAGGATGATTGTTTGTAGCTGATATTTCTATTGTTGACCAGGCATGATTTATAATTAACGGCAAGGTTCTTTGTACCCGCAGTTTGGTCGCCATTGTGAGTGAGCTATTGAAAGCAACAAATTCTTTGTGTGTGTTTAACTTGTGCTTGGGAGAGAAGCTCGATCGAAATCTGTCATGTTGATTTCAAAATCAACAGTGTCAATCTGGTGGCGGCGGTCTTGTTAAAAGAAGACTCTGGTCGGTCACGCGGATCACGTTTCACTTGGCCGAACAAGTCTTTGGCACTTATGTGTTAAGTTAGGTTATGAAGCCTTCACTCAATCCCCCGGAGCTTTGCTATGAAATGTCACCATTGACGTGGCACTTTGTTCTCGATGCCACGCGTCTTCACTCGCTTTACACGTTGGTACTGAGCTTTGGCCATCTTCAATGACCAGGCTAAGCTTCGGGGAAGCACGTCGCTATGTCGAACTTTCTGCCGCTGCTGTACTTGTGAGCCCACAGCCAGATTAACATTTCTCTGCTGCGTACACAATCTACTCATGAGATTTGAAGGCATGAAGCTATCCAGTTTGTACAGCTTCTGGTTCTTGGAAGAGAAGTGCTTCTGCTTCTGTCTGTCTGGGCCATGGTAACGGAGGCGAGGAAAAAGCTTGCATGGACACAGGACAGAGAATACATTTCAAAATGGAAGAAGGCAGAATGATTGCTAGGTATGGATTGGGAGTTGTCTTGAAAAGAACGGGCGGGGCCTGCACTCTTGGTCAATGTCGGAAGTTACGCACAAAAGGATTGACCGTGCAGACCCAAAGCGAATCTAGTGAAAAAATACATCTCACCAATCGTTGGAAGTAAATATCTTGCGTGGCCGTCACATATCTCGCAAGTAAATGTCAGGTGATATTTTGTCTGCCCTCAGTTTTCTCTTTTTGTCATTATTCCCATGAGCAAAGTGTTGATTGTAAATCCAAACAGATGAGCCATTGTCCAACAATAGACTGTGTTCCCACCTCTTTTGCATGCTCTTTGAAACCTTTCCCAACAAACAGAAAGAAGAGTGTCAAGTGAGAAGGGACTTTGCCATTTGGGAAAAGGCGAGTGAAACCAAAGAGAGCTGACCTTAAAACGCAATTTGAACAGAACGTAGCGCGTGTCCGTCGATTGCTGTTGTAACGTGGTCGGCGTCCTTGTTTGTTGCCAAGGCCGACGGTCCGTTCTTTGGAGTGTGACGCTTAATATGGCCACCCCCCAAAAAAAAGATGGCTCCAGAGTTCTTCTTGTTGTTGACTAATAGCCTTTTTAAAAAATAGACATTTGAAACAAATGTCCCAAAAGCCAGTCAAATGTATGTATTGTACGAGTCTATCAAGTCCAAAGTGTGGATGAATTGGTTTTCAACTGAACTTGACAACGTGCTAGCTAGCAAAATCTAGTCGCTTGCCAAACTCCCTTTCCGTCCGTCCGTCCGTCAGACAAGATACCTTTCTTAATGGACTCGATAGAATTTCAAGTCTAGAAAGATGCCCGCCAGCTTGTAGCTGAAACGAGATCTTCACAACGATGGTTTTATTGCCATCTTAACCTAGTGTGCAAAATATTGGGTGTATGTCGCCGTCCAAACAGTTGTTGCGCAAGTGCCTCTCCAGCAACATTTACCGCAAAGCTACAGGATCCATCAGAGTCGCCAAAATATTCATGTCACATACACGACGGACGGTATTTAAGGAGCTATGCGTATGGCAACGTTCTTCAATAAACCAATGAAATGTTTGGACAAAAGTCAAGAGGCTGTGGTGAGATCACGTGAGAGGCGGCGAACATTTTTGCGCGCGTGTGTGTGTGTGTGAAGGCTTTGGACGCGGTGTTGAAACAGACATGCTTATTGCAGTCATGCATGCTGTTGTTGTCATTCTTGAACCCATGGCTCACCCCTCCGTCACTGCCTCCCTCCCTCCCTCCCTCCCTCCCTCCCTCCCTCCCTCGAGCGAGTCTGACCGAACACACAGAATGCGCGTGCACTTGGCTCGTAGGCAACAGCGCCTCCCCGCTGCGGAGCGCTTGCAGAGTCCGAGTCAGCAGGTGCAGCTGACGCAGAAAGGCTTTGGAGCAGGCAGGGCCAGTTGGGGCACGGAGAGGGACAGGACAGGACAGGACGGCACGGCACAGGAGACGAGAGCAGAGGAGTCACACGAGCCACGGCTCACAACTCTCGGACGCAAAGGACAAGTCGATGAGAGGAGAGGAGAGGAGAGGAGAGGAGCAAGGCGACACTCCACCGGACCTCATGCAAATACCTTTGCTTCAGTCATGTATGTAAGTAACGTTTGGCTTTGGATGCGATGCATTGGGCTGACGGAAGTTGGGAAAGGATCAGCGAAGCAGAAATCCTTTGATTCCATGCATTTATATCTGTCATGAATTGCAAAATATTACAGAGTTGATGTGTGGAAGGAAGGAAGAAAAAAACCCAACAACCAACCCCCACCTCTGACTGGTTAGTTAATCATGCGGGGCTCACTCCTGCAGCAGGCAGTCAAGTATTCCTCTGGCATTGTTGTCAAGCATAAGCCAAGCGGACTCCGCTGTTTGTCTGGAGAATGACGACCCCGCTGACCACTCCGGCCCCGCCGGGTGGACAAAAGGCAGCCACATAGAGACGCACGCACTCTTGCCCATGTTGGATTGAAAGGAACAATTGTGGCAGAGATGGCGTGCGTGCGTGCGTGCGCGCGCAACCAGGCCGAGTAACCCAGACAATGGCGCCGCATCGGCATCGTGGCCTCCTGCTAGGAGGCGAATGACCGAGAATTATAGTCAATTGTCAGAATGATAGGAAATGTGATTGGACTCAACCTCAGGGCTGCAGCTATTGAATAGTTTACCAATGGAATCTTCCCCAGATTGTCCTGTTAATTGAGTTCATTCAATCAAAATAGATTGGAAGCAGAAAAGGCATGTGTACGGATTATTGTTGGCCACTTTAGGTGGAACTGTAAGTGTGCTTTGGAAAGGTGGGTGGGATGCAGCCAATGAGCGTGTCAAGACAGCAAGCTAACCGTTAGCCAGTCAGCGCCTGTGGTGAAAGAGCCATTTAAAGATCACCCACCGGTGGCCGTGTCTATTCTTGACCACTTACTATCATGCATAGATTGTAAGGAGCCCGGCCGGGACGCTAGGCGAGCGTGTGTTTGCGTTCTTCGACGCCTTGTTGTGCTAGCTTAACAAACTCACTTTGTTGCTTTTAAGTGTGAAATATTGCACCTGACCTGCCAGAGACCTGTCAATTCACACCTGCTCACCAATGGTGTAAGCGCTGCTCTCCATTTGACCCTTGAAGACAGAACGAAAGCGCACTTGGTCCGTTCCACGCTGCCAAGTTGATGATCATCGTACCCGGTGGAATTTCACCATTGCACAGATCCACAACGTCGCCCTCCTCCTCCTCCTCCTCATCACACCACCTTTTTACTTTTAGGATGAGAAGTTGTGGCTTTCAATGTCCACACCGACTATCAGCTGGCACGTTTCCACCACTGACTCCCTCCCGATTGGCCGCCTCCCGCTCTCACATCCACCCTCTCTGCACACCGACAGCCGCTCATTGGCCGAGCAAGGAGATTATCCTTGGGAAAGGCTGTCTGGACTGGCTTTGTTTTTTCTTTTCTCTGGCTGCCTCCGTTACTTGGCCTCTCCTGCCGAGGGAGCTCTTTTGGATCCATTCACTGCTCCTGTCATCATCTGCGCTCTCTGTCTCTCTCTCTGTCTCTCTCTCTCTCTCTGTCTCTTTCTCTCTGTCTCTTGCTCGCTCGCTCTCTCCCCCTTTTCCTTTCCCGTCAGTGGCTCATTTTGGATTTTATCTTGCCACCACACTACTACCCACTGTGGCGCAAATATCTTTTTCACAGATGTGGGTACACTGGAAGGTGAGTGGAGTTGACTTTCAGGATTCCTCTCTCCCCACATGCCTGTCGCAAGTCATTCAGCCATCTGTTGCAGTGTCCTTGAACGTCATGTGTATCGCGCCGCCGCCGCCGCCGCCGTGAGTCATTACCCCGCGCTGCGTGCGACTCTCGTTCCCGATCCTTTCAGCGTCGGGCCACGGTCCAACGCGTGGGAGGCGGGACCGGCCGGGATGGGGCGTGCTGCCGCCGCCGCCGCCGCTGTCAATGCGGCGGGCCCGAGCTGGTGACACGCTGTTTGGCTGGAGCCCGCTGCAGTGGCGTCTCAGGCTGATGAATGAGCATTGTGCTGCAAAGAGCGAGAGGAGGGATGGCATTGTTGTGCTTCCACGGGCTGACCTTGTAGCTTAACGTGCCAGTCAGGCGCTCATTGTATTCTTTTCTGCAAATGAAGCTCCCGTAAGCCGTGTTGTCGTAATGGAGGGCACAAGCGCCATTGGCGGAGGGAGCTGTCCGAGTTGCAACTTGATATTCTCAAGCTTTTTACTATCCCTGCATTGCATCACAAACTCCAATGATGGGTGCATTTAGTATGTGTCTGTGTCTCCTTTGTCCTCCAGGAAGAAATGGTCTCTGCTAAAAATAGTTCTCCAGAGCTTTTCATTAGTTTTTTTACGACAGCGACAAATTGGCTCAGCCTTCCTTACGACCTGCAATGTGTAAACATTGGCTGGCCGAGTCGATTTTTGCCAACCAAGTATGGACTCTGCAGATAGGAAAAGGAATCGGAGCGTCATCGATCGGGCCACAGCCAGCGCCAACGATTGCGGGACAACCAGCTGCCTGCCTGCCGCCACCCAAATAGGAAAGTTTGTGTTGTGTCAACAGGATTATTTTTGTCCGTATCAGCACCTCGGACAGCGGTTGTGCAGGAAACCAACCGTGTTTGGTGTTGGTCGGAGCTGTATTCGTTTGAAAAGATCCAGCTTTTTGTGGCAGGACAACTTTACTGCACCGTACCGAGATTTTATTTGAAAGAATGCCGATTGCATAAGTTAGTATTTCTCTTCGATAAATGGCTTTCAAACAGCCGTGAGTGAGTGAGTGAGTGAGTGAGTTTCCATGACTCATCAAGTCGTTATGCAACTTGAGCAACTTGCCTTTGCTTTGCTGAGGTTTCTTTGGCGCAGCTCTGTTATTTTGACTTGCCGCCACCTACAGGTATGCGTCGTGGCGACGGCATTCATGATTTGTCTTCAGCTGGAACTAGTCCTCTAGATAAGGTGGTGGTGGTGGTGATGAGAAGAATGAATACCTACATTGATTTGTTCTCGAGGCTCATTCCATGTTTATTTTGAGAAGATTTTCCAAAGGTGGCGACCGCTTGTCATGTCGCAACCACAATCGATAGATAGATCTTTATTTGCCATTGTAACATGTACAACGAAATTTAAAAAGGGCCAACCGATCCGCGCATGAGATAAAAAATAAACAGAATAAAAGATTTAAAAAATAAAAATTGCATTCTTTATCCTAATTTTGACCGCTGGACAGTTTTAGTAGATGTACGTATAAGTCGCTGTTCTTGAATATGGTCCTAACTGGCATAAACGGTCAAGTCACACGGACCGCAGAGTTGAATGCAATTGGCGTCCCGCTGGTATCACGTGACGTAAGGTTGAAGATGCAGACAGAAAGGGGACATTTGGGCAGGCAGGCGCATGGAGGCAGGAAGGCCAAAACGTTCAGACGGACGGAGGGCATCTTATCTGCCGCCGCATTCCCATGATACTTGTCACTTGAATTGACGGCCTTTCTTCGACATTTGGCGGCAAACTCTGAGCATGCTGTTAAATGCAGAGGACAAATTTCACCACACCCGGCCGGATGTGTGTGTGACAAACTTAACTTGAACTGCTTGATAGCCTAGAAGGAGCAATTGAATTCTTGCCAATTAGATAGCTCTGCGCGGCCGTCGAGATGGCACACGTGTACCGAGCCGTTGCGGTCCCAATCAAAGCCACTTAAGCTTTTGTGTGTCTGTGTGTGTGTTTGTCCAATATGGGCGAAAGAATAGTGTGTGTGTGTGTGTGTGTGCACCCTCAGTACTTCCAGATGGAGCAAGAGGCTAACTCGCCATGAGCTCATGCTGAGCTAATGGACTTGTTTACACGGAATGCTCTTGCTCTGTGAACAATGGACACAAGCGTAGAAGGCGACGGACGACGGTGCCTTGCGCTCCTCGTTAAGGCAGCCAGCGGCCTTTTTCTTGATGCTTCCAATTCTCCCTATTGGGACGGATGGCCCTTGGAATTGACTGGGATCCTTTCAAATGTCACTCTTTCAAAGGAATGGTTGAAGTTAAGCGTACGCGCCGGAGGACGAGGGGCCGCTTGACTTCCATCTCTGTCCTTCATGTCTGTCACTAAGACTTTTGAATTCCCATCATAGATCAAGAAAGTTCTATTTTGCCAGTAATGGAGGTTATTGCGGTGAACAGTATTTTTGAACCAAATCTGAAAACAACTATTTGGGTGACTGAAATAAAAAGCAAAGCGTTTGTGACCACTTTTTGATGATGTTTGACCTTGCGCTGGAAAACCACCCCGTATACGTCTGGAAAGGAACTCGTACTAAAATAAAGATCCAGCCATTCCCACCAAATAGAAAGTTTCTCTAATCCCTGTCTCTCCTCCTTTCTCTGGCAGGCGAGGGAAGGTGCGGCGGCGGCGGCGGCGGACGGACGGACTGTGTCGCACATGAAAGCATGGAAGGCCCTCTGCACCCGCCATCACTAGTCTCCTCCAATCTTTGGACTCGCCTCCAGAAGCTCGGTTAACAGCTGAGAAGAGCAGAAAAGGAGCGGCGGGCCCGCCGGGTCCCCTTTGGCTTTCTCGGCGTACGTACGTCAGCTTTTCTTCCGATCGAATCCGGTGGAGGGACGGGCGCATCGAAATGGATCTGGATTCCTATCTGTGGATGGTCATTTTCGGCTTCATCGTCGCCTTCATCTTGGCCTTTTCGGTGGGCGCCAACGACGTGGCCAACTCGTTCGGCACGGCCGTGGGCTCCGGCGTGGTCACGCTGAAGCAGGCCTGCATCCTGGCCTCCATCTTCGAGACGCTGGGCTCCATGCTGCTGGGGGCCAAAGTGGGCGAGACCATCCGCAAGGGCATCATCGACGTCAACCTGTACAACGAAACGGTGCCCGTGCTCATGGCGGGCGAGGTCAGCGCCATGGTCGGTGAGTTCCCTGGGAAATTTGACGCTCAACCACCTGCGATGGGACGGCAGACGCCGTTTGCTCTTTGTCACTCGCTCTTTGCGCTGCGGTCCTCGCAGGCTCGGCAGCGTGGCAGCTCATCGCCTCCTTCCTCAAACTGCCCATTTCCGGAACCCACTGCATCGTAGGCGCCACCATCGGGTTCTCCATGGTCGCCATAGGCACCAAGGGCGTCCAGTGGATGCAGCTGGTGAAGATTGGTAAAAGTCCCAATTGTTAGCTTAGCTGTTGTGAACCTAGTGATGACTGGCTAGCCAAGCGGCTTGCTCGAGTTACAAGCAATTCGAAAGCAATTGAGGGTGCGTGTCTCCCTGTTGCGTGCAGTGTCATCGTGGTTCATCTCCCCCTTGCTGTCTGGACTCATGTCTGGAGTCCTCTTCCTTCTCATCAGGAACACCATTCTCAACAAGGTAGGTTGGATGTTGGCACGACCAGTTGAGCTAGCTCCCTTATTTGCTCGCAACAAGGTTTGGGCGCCATTGAAAGTGGGTCAAGGCACGCTCGAGCTGTCCAAGAATAACTTGTGGAACTACAACTTGCCCAGTTGTGAAAAGAAGAACTTGATTGGCGGAACCTGCTTCAGGATCGAATCGTTTTGCAACAAAATCAACACCGATCCAATGGGAACGTGTGAAGCTTTTTTTTTTAAACTCCGAATCCCAAAAACGTTGATGCGCAAACTCGCTTCAGCACTGATCACATTTCACTTTACATAACAGGCAAGCTCCGGCGGGCGAGGTAGGGAAACGCGCGGCGCCGGCGCCAGCGTTAGGTCACGAATGGATGAGTCGCAGGACGATCCGTTCAATCCGACCGCGGAACTGCAGAAATGGAATATAGTACCAACAGAAGAGCAGCACAATAGCAGGCAGCTAAAAGAGTTCAACCGGCAAGCCCTATCAGACAACTATTTGCTAAACAAGTCTGACACGGGAGAAGCATCTCATCAGCTGATCTGAGTCAGCAGAGGTGGCCGGCCGGCCGGCCCCGCCCGCGGGGATTCCGCTCTTGTTGCCACGACGATGCCAACGGCTCAGTCGACGGGGATTGTGCCTTGTCGCTCTGATCTCTCTTTAGATCCGTGTATATCACGACAGGTTGTATCTCCATGGAATCATTGATTTGGTTTCATTGGACGTGGACGACGGTAGCGCTTAAGGGCGTACATTTAGTGTCGTGCCGTTGAGCGAGCGCATGGTGTGCCCACAGACAGTCACGTGCTGAGACGTAGTAAATACAGGAGACCCTCATTCTTTTTGCTTGTTGCCTGTTAGCACTTTCCCACGGGACTATGTCCGAGTAGGAATCCCACCATGCGTGCTGTGCTGTGCTGTGCTGTGGCGTACGACTGGCCGCCCGCCCAAGTCGCGTCACCTTGACATTCCTTCCGATAAGAATGAAGATGACGGAATGGCGCAAATCCTATCTTCTCCTCCTAAAATGTGGTCCCGTCTTTCTCTTTTCAGGAAGATCCCATCCCCAACGGCCTGCGAGCGCTGCCCCTCTTTTACGCCACCACCATTGGAATCAACACCTTCTCCATCATGTACACGGGAGCGCCACGTAAGATGGGCGCGTCGTCTCGCACCGACGTAGCATCCAATTATCACGTCGCTGCCGCTGTCGTGGGCTGGCTCCAAATTCCAGCTGCGGGCGGGTGTGATCAAAATACTGACCGATGAAGAGCGGCGTATGTCGGCGCAATGTTGGCCGTTGGCCATGAGAAAGTGTTCTCGATTGCCCTACCTGATAAAACGTTGAAGACCAAAACAAATGTTCTTACCTGCTGACTGCGGCGTACGCTGATTGCTTGCAGTGCTGGGGATCGAGATGCTGCCGGTGTGGGCCATCTTTCTCATCACCTTGGCGGGATCGCTGGTCTGCGCCGCTCTCGTTTGGTTCTTCGTGTGTCCCTGGATGAAGAGGAAAATAGCAAGTAGGTGTACGGAACCCGCCCGCCGTCTTGCCCAAGCCTAGGTTGATGACGTGGGGAGGGAGGGAGGGAGGGAGGGAGGGAGGGAGGGAGGGAGGGAGGGAGGGAGGGAGGGAGGGAGGGAGGGATGCAAAACAGGCTGGATAGTGGACTGAACTTGCTGTATACTATTTGGAATTGAGCGAGGGACATTTCCATCTTGTCATCGTTTACGAAGACGCACCTATAATTGAACTAATGAGCGGAATTTTCTCCGAGCTCACAATTCACCACTGGCCTTTAACCAAGCGCGCACAAACACGCTGGACGGATGCCCGCAAGGATTACAGGTGACGTCAGTCGGGTCATTACTACATCCGCCGTGTCTAAAATCAATTAGGGAATGGCTACAGGTTGTGTTTGGAGACACAATGTTCACGAGTTGGCCGACGGCTGAACTTGTGGACTGGACTGGACTGGACCGTCGGTTTTTGTTGTCCCCCCCCCCCCAGCAGCAATGAGTTTTCCAAATTGAGATACGGTTCCAATCGTTCTCCAGGTCGTCTAAAGAAAGAGCAGGCTTTGTCCAGGATCTCTGACGAGAGCCTGGACAAGATCCCCGAGGAGGAGGAGGAGACCCCCGTCTTTAAGGAGCTGCCCGGGGCCAAGGGCACAGACGAGGCCGTGCTGCCGCTCACCGGCGGCGGCGGCGGCGGCGAGAGGAACGCGCGCACCTCCAACAGCGAACTCGGCAACCTGACCAACGGAGGCGGCGTCGTGCCAAATAGCCGAGTTTACGGTACAAGGCGTTTTGGCGACTGGTCATGTCGGAAAGAGATGCTGACTTGCCGTTTGATGACGCAGGCCGCACGCACTCCATGACCAACGGCTGCCTGAAGTCGCCCGTCTCCAACGGCAGCTTTAGCTTCGACGGCCACATGCGCAGTGACGGCCAAGTGTACCACACGGTGCACAACGACTCGGGTCTGTATAAAGACCTGCTGCACAAAATCCACCTGGGCCGAGCGGACGACAACGAGCGCCCCGCCGCCGGCGCCGCTCCCGACAACAACTACCGCCTATTGCGGCGCAACAACAGCTACACCTGCTACACGGCGGCCATCTGCGGCATGCCCGTGCAGCCGCTCCTGCGCACCGTGTCGGGCGACGACAGCGAGAAGCTGGTCGGGGAGGGCCGCAGCAACAGCGTGTCCTACTCCAAGAAGCGCATCCGCTACGACAGCTACTCGTCGTACTGCAACGCCGTGGCCGAGGCGGAGATCGAGGCGGAAGAGGGCGGCGTGGAGATGAAGCTGGCTACCGAGCTCAAGGGGGCCGAGGAAGGAGGGGGCTCGGCCCCCGTGCCCCTGGACGACCTGGAGGATCACGAGGAGAAGGAGAAGTCGGAGGTCTTTCTGCTTTTCCATTTCCTGCAGATTCTCACCGCCTGTTTCGGCTCTTTCGCCCACGGAGGCAACGACGTCAGGTGACGACGGCGGGCGTGACCGTGGCGCGAATCGGCGCTTGCGTGAATCGTCCGTGCGCCCTTTCCCGACCTTGGTCGAGCCGAGCGACCGGTCGTCTTTCTCCTCCTATATTGCGTCATCTTTAGCATCTCACTCAATTGTGGGCAATAAAACGTGAACATTGTCAGATCCCCGGATGACACGCGGCTCGGCTTGCAGTGGTTGGGAAAGAGCGCACGAGCCGACGCGGCGGCAAAGGTCTGAGCCGCCCCTCCCTCCTGTGCAGTAATGCCATCGGACCGCTGGTGGCGCTGTGGATGATCTACGACCAGGGTGGTGTCATGCAGGACGCCGCCACCCCCATCTGGTTGCTGTTCTACGGCGGCGTGGGCATCTGCGCCGGCCTGTGGGTGTGGGGCCGCCGGGTCATCCAAACCATGGGGAAGGACCTGACTCCCATCACGCCCTCCAGGTGAGAGAGAGAGAGAGAGAACGCGCAGTGTGGCCGTATCCACATGACGATCTTTTTATTCGATATGTTGAAGTATTTTCATACTGATGATTTACCGCCACGCTAGCTTTGCTTTATGGCAAAGTACTTCCTCTTCCTGTCATTTGAAGCGAGTAATTAGTGCATAGATTTGCGCTTTATCACCGCTGCAGGAACAAAACTCAGGACATGTATTGACATGATTAGACGTACGTGGAGAGTCAATTGTGGCCGGCGCTGCAATCCATTCCCAAGTCAACCGACTGTCCAAGTCCAAGTTGAATGGCCAAGTTGAATTCAGGTTCACGTAAATCCACACCAATAGCCGTGGCTGCAAAGGAATTCCAATGGAAGCACGGCAGTAGGATGACCCGGCCGGCCAGCCAGCCAGCCAGCCAGCCAGCCAGCGCATTTCCAAACGTTTACAAATGAACCTGCACTCGTTTGTAAATGGACTCTAATGGCCCGAATATGAATTAGTTTGGCCTTCAGATAGAGGTTGAAGTGGGAGTTTTTTCACTTGTTATGTAATAATGATGAATATACCTACGTCGTATCAGAATGGGGTAGTCCTTGAGCGGGCCGGGCTCCCGATCCATACTAGCTTGGCCTTTGTTGGGTGTCTAAATTCATATGTTGTGGCTGGCTAACTCACTGTGGGTGAGCACGCCTGGGTGGCTGCCTGGCTGCGTGGCTGCCTGCCTGCGTGGCTGCCTGCCTGCCTGCGTGGCTGCCTGGCTGCGTGGCTGCCTGCCTGCCTGCCTGCCTGCCTGCCTGCCTGCCTGCGTGGCTGCCTGCGTGGCTGCCTGCGTGGCTGCCTGGCTGCGTGGCTGCCTGCCTGCGTGGCTGCCTGGCTGCGTGGCTGCCTGCCTGCGTGGCTGCCTGCGTGGCTGCCTGCCTCCCAGTTGTGAGCCAGTTCCCGTCAGGAGTTTGCGCTGGTGTGGGTCGTTCCGAGGAGCCTTTCTCTCACTGCTGTCTTCTCTTGGGGTGAATGAGTCTGAATGGTCGACTGGCTGGCCAACTGTCCGGACGGGGGTGGGGGGGGGGTTGGTGTACCTTGCCACTCGCTCACTTGGAATAAGTTCCAGCTCACCTGCAATGGAGGCAAAGCTTTTGGAAAATGCTGCTAATTCCGCTCCAAGGTTTCTTGTAAACAGGAAAGGGCAACGTTGGTTTTTACGCGAGAGCTTGCTTGAACACCAAGTTGGCGTGGTCACATATCAAGACTCTCATATCAATTTGGACATTGAGCTTCTTTTCTGCAACTTCATTTCTTCTTGGAATGGAAAGGGTTCTTCTGCGGTCCATTTTAAGATGTCATGAATAGGTCCGTTCATTTTGTGAGCACGGGTCGTGAATGTTGAAGTGTTCTCCCAACCTCCCTCCCTCCCTCCCCCGGCATGTGCATTTTTGCATGTGTGGGAGCATCGTGAGGGGCTGCGGGAAGTACTTTGGCCTTGCGTGTGAAGTGAAGTGTACCAGTGGAGGAGGGAGGGGGTCGCCATAGTAGGGACGCTGGCTGGGGTCCACGTACCGGACGAGGGACGCCGGCCCGACTCGTCCTTTTGCGCTTCGTTCCCAAAGCCTCCCTCCCTCCCTCCCTCCCTCCGTCCGTCCAGTGAAGCTCTTAAATCTGTGCTTAATGTTCTTCCAGCAGTCCTCATGGCTTTGTCTGGCTTTATTTTGCTGGTCTCTCACCTCTAAATGTGGTTCCTTCCCACATCCACTGTGAGTCATTCTCACGGTCTCGTGGTTTTCCTCTCTCGTTGGCACCTTCCTTCCTTCCTTCGTTCCTTCCTTCCTTCCTTCCTTCCTTGCTTGCTTCCTTGCTTGCTTGCTTGCTTGCTTCCTTGCTTCCTTCCTTTTCTTTCCCAATCTTGCCCTTTCCATCACTGTCACAGCATGTTGCCAGCGCGCAAAGACAAATTTGCTCCGGTTCCGTGCTGTAAAGGCGCTGCTGTCTGTTTCTATGCCACGCTGTGTGGGAGCCAGGTCGGGTCGGGCCGGGCCGGGTTAGGCTTAGGCCAGAGTGTTCATGTGCTTGACTGGTTGTGCCTCTATTATGCGCTTTGGACACTGCAGATGCACACTGCAAGGGTTTCCTCATTTCTTTTCTTCATTGTCAGCAACTGTTGCCGCTCGAAGAAGAAGAAGAAGAAAGTAGCGCTTCATGAAAGTCAAGGGACTTTCAATGATTTTGGACCTCTCAAAACAAATCAAGTTGTTGTTTGATCTTGCAAAAGAGCTACATTCAGAAAATAGTTTCACTGCTTATTCCTCATTCCTCCATTTTGTGGAGGAGCACTTCTCCTCACCGGAGTCGCAGCCGGCCGGCCGGCAAGCTGGGGAAATTGCTGTCTGTACCAGCTGACTTTGGGCCCGCGAGAGGTGGGCTACACTCTGGGTCGGTTGCCAGACAGACAATCAACAGTGTTTCCTATGTACATTCATTCCCGCTTACTTTGGCTCTAATGAACTAAAGAAATTGGAATTGAACACTTTGAACTTTTTCAGGCTCCCAAACTCAGTTGCCATGTCAATTAACAGCCACAAAGACATTTGCTTTTGATATCAATAGCCAAAAAGTCAAAAAAAGGAAAGAACATTTTTCTTCTTTATGAGAACCAATGAGGCTGATTATTGCAAAAATGCTGCTATATTGTGAATAATAGCCAAACGCACAAATCCCACTTGTGCTAACATAATCATGTCTTTTCTTAGCGTGTGTGTGTGTGTGTGTGTGTGTGTGTGTGTGTGTGTGTGTGTGTGTGTGTGTGTGAGAGTGAGTGAGCGCGTGTTGAGCATATTTCAAATGGCACTTGCGTGACTGGCCGTATTAAGCGTGCTTTTGGAATATGGTCAGACGGTGCCACGGGCGGCCTTGCCCGGCCTGGCCCGGCCCGGCCTGGCCCGGCCCCTCCCCTCCCTCACACGCTGCGGGCATTTCAATGAAAAATGTTTCTTTGCTCCTCCTTGTCTCTCCCCCCTTCACAGTGGATTCACTATTGAACTGGCGTCCGCACTCACAGTCGTGTTGGCTTCCAATATCGGAATCCCTGTCAGTACCACACACTGCAAGGTATGGCAATCCAGTGGGCCCCCTCCCTCCTCGCTGGCCCCTCAACTCAAGCCTTTGTCCTTCTGCAGGATTTGTCCAAGGGTGAGGAGGGCTGGCTCGCTGGCTCGCTGGCTCGCTGGCTGGCTGGCTCGCTTGCACGCTTCCTGGGTCATTAGGCTCCAATGTGCACTTTTTGGGCTTTTTAGTGGAACCATTCTAAAACAATCCTCGAAAATTTAGTGTGCAGCTGGATTTCTCTTAGCCCCTTACAGATGTGCGTGCGGGCGGGCGGGCGGGCGGGCTGGCCCTCTCCTTCACCTCTTTACAGGAATGTCGGATCCAGAGCAGCGCATACGGGACAGCCCCCCTGTCCTGTCCCCTGACCCCCGCCCCCTACCCAAACAGCATGGTGTCGCATCCTGTCTCATTCCTCTTTTGGCATTTCTCCTTGTCAGCACTGGCATGGTTTGGCGTGTGGGCCCTCCACCTTCCTGTTGTTGGCTGCCAAGCAGAACCTCCCTCCCTCCCTCCCTCCCTCCCTCCCCCGCCATCACCAAAAGGCCTCCCCCCTCCCTTCTCTTTGCATAGCCCACCTGTCACAACTTGTTTTCCACTTTTTTTTTACCTCTCCCATCTCTCTCCATGTTTGTCTCCCCCCCTCTTTTTCTCTCTCTCTGTCTCTGTCTGTCTGTCTCTCTCTCTCTCCCTCCCTCTCTCTCTCCCTCTCCCTGTGTCGTCATCTGTCTTCACAGCGGATTTTGCATTGAAGTAATGAGTGCACTAACAGTGCTTGTTGCATCAAATGTGGGCATCCCAATAAGCTCCACCCACTGCAAGGTATCTCAGCCTTTGGTCACGAAGCGGCGCTTCAACAGCGCTCGGCGTCACGCGTAGATGACAGTCGCCAATCACAGCTCCAGAGTTGCGCTTTTGGTCCTTTGTGCAGTTTTTCCTCCAAATGGCAGACAACTTAAGCCATTGGCGTGGATAGAAACAAAATACTGTGATGATAAACATGCACAAGCAAACTGCTAATAATCAGCTATTTTGTATGTAGCAAAAAACTGAACAAAAACAGGAACGATGATTAGGGGTATAACCAAAACTGATTTGAATTTGACACCTTTTTTTAATAAACATAAAAGTTGCACTTTGACCATCGTAAATCAAATCAAACCATAATCAAATTGAATGACGGTTACAGTACATTTTTCGGTGGGGGTGCTGCACAAATGTCAAAACTGCTATTTAATTCAGCACTAATAGGTTGATTCATCAACATCATCGCCTCCCTCACATTAACATTCCCGTCCGTATCACTCCTTAATACGCACTTATGGCAAAATGCTTCACTCTTGTCAGGTTTAGAGTCTGTGATTTGATCGATTGATTGATTGATTGATTGATTGTCCGGGGAACCCCCTCAAGTTGTCAGACTGAACTTAGATACATAGCTTGATTCACCATCCAATTAGGCAAGATTTAAGAATAGATGCGGTGTTGACAGCTTGAGAGGCCGTTCCCCAGGTGGCCCGGATTGACCAGAGGCCCGGAGCCGCTACCTCCCTATGACAATGTGCAATGACTGCAGGCCGGCCGGCCGGCAATGGCACAGAGGTCACGTCAAGTTGACGCTTCATCCAAGCCGCTGCCGCTGCCGCCGCCGGCGCGTCCTTCAAATCAAATCAAAACAAAATCTCGTTTGGCGATTGCATCAGCACGCATAGATCTAAAACGCAAACGGCGCACGTGCCAGCGGACACGTCCTCCTTGCCTTGTGATCACACCTGCCCGCCGGCCTGCGGGCATTGCACCTCACGTGACTATTGTAAATTAGACTCCGGCAGAAGAAAAAGGTGAGTGGAGGTTGTCTCGGTGGAAGTCTGACATGAGTTGCTTGCTGTTGTTAAAAGTCAAATGAAGAAGAAGTAAAAAAAAACAAAAAAAACATTGAATTTGATGCAAGTGCTGATTTCAGACTTCCGCAAGTTTTATAGCGTGACCATTTGTTTAACCGGCATGCTCAAACTAACCAGCATGGATGAAATTTGGATGCAGGCTGCAGGCTGCTCTTGTACTTTTCTTTCAATATAATTCTTTTTGAATGACGTACGTATATTGTTTGAATATGAAAGACCTATTTAGTGTTGAAAATGCATCCGCTTGATCAATTATTTGCATAGATGTTCATTTTGGGCCAAATATGGGATAGTATTTTATCGTTCTCGTTATTACCTTTTAGTGTCTCGTTACATTGACAATTAGAATCTCTTCTTTGATTTTTTTTTTGCAGTAAGCAGGCATCCATTTTAAACTGGTTCAGAATTAGTTGAGTGATTTCAACACTGAAAGGTACAATGATGGCAATCCTTGGGTAGCCATTGGAAGGAAGCAAGGAAGGGAGGAAGGAAGGAAGGAAGGAAGCAAATGTGCATCTGGAGCTTTCAAATTTTCATCGCAGCACGTACAGTCATGAAATCAAATCCCCTAATCAGCCTGCAGCTCTGTGTGTGTGCGCCATCGTTTGGCTTTCCGTAGCGTGAGCGCTGACGCCATTTTCCCGCCCGCAGGTGGGCTCGGTGGTGGCCGTGGGCTGGATCCGCTCCAGGAAGGCGGTGGACTGGCGCCTCTTCAGGAATATCTTCCTGGCGTGGTTCGTCACCGTTCCCGTGGCCGGCCTGTTCAGCGCGGCCGTCATGGCCGTCTTTGTGTACGGCATCCTGCCCTACGTGTGAGGGAGAGCGCCGTGGTGGAGGAGGAGGAAGAGGAAGGAAGGAAGGAAGACAAGCGAGAGGAAAGCCAAAGAGTTGCTGGCTTGCTGGAAGTAAAGGAAGCGGAAGAAAAGGCTGTGAGGAAGGTTGGTTGGTTGGTTGGTTGATTCAAAATCGACAATACTGTACATACAGCTCAAAAAATGCTGTGCAAGCAATTATTACTCCAACTGTACATATTATTCATATCAATATGCAAGATTTGGTGTGCTCAACCAACTCATCTCATGTTAGCCAAGTGGAAAATGTCATGATGGAGGGCTGATCAGAATTTGGGACTTTCTGTGCTTCTTGATTTTTGATCATACCATACAAAAAACAGAGTTGATTTGTGTGTGTGTGTGTGTGTGTGTGTGTGTGTGCGCGTGTCTGTTTGTATGGATTTTTAATGGGTGTACTATACCGTAAATCTGTACTGTAAATACTGACCTTTGGAAGATGATGTTTTGTGGTATTTTTTTGGAAGTGTCAGGAAATGGGTTATTCTCGGCACCTTTTCATCATATTCAGAGTAGGTTTCATCATCGATTGGAAACGAGAGAAAACCATTTGCTCCTTGGTGTAATATCAGGGAAGCAAAATAGGTGTCAGTAGAGCATTGCTGAGACTGTTGCTAAGCGCCAATGGAATCAAAAGAAGAGGACCTATTAGCTGGTTGCTAGTTAGTTGGAAGGCGGCTGTATTTGAGAAAGTAAGAAAGAAAGAAAGAAAAGGTGATTCTTTCGGGATTGACCGTGCCAAAGGCAACTATTTGAATCGCCTTTTCAAAAGGTTTAAGGTGCAACGAGAAGCCAAAAGATTACAGAAATGCTCCTAACTAACTGCCTTGTTTTTTGGTTGGGTCTGGCGCGACAACGAAATGCCTCTATGTGTCATATCGAAACAATAGTACAGTGTTGCAGAGCTTACTGTATCCTATCCTCCAAACCTGCTGTGTAGCAAAATGTCACCAGTACTGATCATCACCAGCTTTTTAACTGGGTCATGTGACCTGGAGATGAACAAAAGCATTGATCTGGATTTGTTTGAATTGATCTGAACAAAATCAACTTGCTTGCGGTCTTCGGTTTTTTCTTTCTTTTCCTAAGAACAAATCGATGCTTTTGCGCTGGCCATTTGCCTTTCGTAACACCTTTGTTCCTTTCTGCTCAATCGTTGCGTACCGACTGCGGTGTTTACATTGTATTAGGGCCAGACATGAAAACAAAGTTTGATTTTTTTTTTTTTTTTGTGCTGTGTGTAATCTCTAATCTAATACAACATTGCATACAGTAAAGTGCGACTTGTACGACAACTTTCATCAAATTGAAAATGTACGACTTGACTCTTGTAAACCGTTGGAGCCAACTTGAGTTTCTCTTTTGTCAGTTTGGCCTTAACACTCTTTGTTGGGATCCATATCATAACTGGATGGGGGAAAAAACCGTCAACTTGCCTCACAATGCCAACAAGCGTTTTCACACAAACCACAAGTGTCTGGTGTGAGAGAAAAGGAATGTTATTTTTGTAGCTGCCGCAGCGCTAGAACGTCCCCACGCCACCTGAACGCTACGACAAAAAGAGTTGAACTAGAGAGCTTTCATCAAAACGATCTATTTTTCTACAATATTTGAACTGGGGACAAGCTGGCGATAGTTTGAAATGGAACCTCCCGCCCGTGCTTGATGTTGCGGATGACGACATACTTTGTAATTTTGCTTCCCTCCCTATTGGGGAAATAGGGCAGGCCTCCGCGTGGCCCTCTTGCTAGCATTAGCCGTGTAGCCGAAAAGGAAACAGGACTGTGGACGCAATATTTTACTGGGGGTGGTTACTCATTTGTGTGTGTGTGTGTGTGCGTGCGTGGGGGGGTCTGAAATTACAGCAATGGCGACACAAGTGTAAAAGTTACGCAATGTGGGTTAAGGTTTAACTGGACTCTGTGTGCGTGAGAGTGAGGGACGGGACGGGGCGCTCAAATACAGCAATACTGGAACAGAGCGAATTGTCAAAGACGCGTGGTCGGAATTGGTTAGCATTTGTAAGAGGACCATTGTTAGCCAGCAACGTGGGCTGATGTGCAATGACATGCAAGTCTGTTTTGTTGCAAACTGCCACCACCATTTTGCAGTTTGGCATTTGTTTGAAAAGTCAAACGCAAGTGACGGTCGACATGGACCTCTGGTGTGTGGAGTGTGCGTTGAATACAACTCATGGCTGGTAAACAAGCTAAGCATTGAATATTGACGATATTGGTACACTCGAAATGAAACTTGACTTGCCTTTGCTTTCAAGATTTTTTTGGACATCCATTGAATTGTTCATACAACATTCATCGTTGTAAAACGTTCAAATGTTGTACAGATCATGTTCGAAAGGACATTTGAGGGCAAAAAAGAGTTCCAAATGCAAATGGTTAAGATTGGTCATTTTTTGCTGATCAAATGACCTTCCCACATTTTGAATGGGTTCTGGATTTTGGGATGGTTTTTATGAAATGTAATCATTCAACTGTATTTGCTTTGTGTCACCTGAACGTGTTTGTTCACTCGTGAATTTTGAGGCAAATCAATGCTTGTGGGTATTTTCTGTTTCTTTTCTTTCTGGTTTTTGTCTCCGCCACGGGCCGAGTGTCGATTGACTACGTCGTAAACTAATCGCAACTAACTCTGGCAAGGGATTGATTTCCTTTGCGCTCATGTCATGGGATTGTCAGTAGAAGGCGCCATTGCGATCACATTCAGTTGACCTCGTCGGCACGGATTGTGGGTGGCATCATTTTCCAAACATCAATTTGCCTGCACCAAATTGTCGATGTCGCTCGTTGCCGTGTAGCAAAGCCCCTCCCCTCCCCGGTGCGCGTGAGTGGAGCTGCCAATTTGAGTGTGATTGACGTGCGTGCGTGCGTGCATAATGTGGTAGAACGTGATAGTCCCTGTCCTCCCTCCCTGGCCTGGCCTGGCCTGGCCTGGCCTGGCCTGGCCTGGCCTGGCCTGGCCTGGCCTGGCCTGGCCTGGCCTCGGCCTGGTCTGGCCTGGTCTGGCCTCGGCCGGCCTGCCTGCCTGCCTGCTTGCGGGCTTTTCCAGCTCTGTGTCGTCTTTTGAATGTTTCGCGCTATTTCCTGCTCGCTCTAATGTGTGGATTTAACAAACAAACAAACAAACGAACAAACGGGGGGGGGGGGGAAACTGTAGCCTGCTTCAACAAAATCTTACTCTGAGTTGCTTCTGTCGTACTGTAATGTCTTTAAGATTTTAGTGGGAAAAAACAATGCTTGCATTTGAACTAAATTATGGGAATTAAAATTACAAAGAACAGTTACATTTCATTGTGTTGTGTTTTTTCTTCTATCCTGACTTCTTATATTATGTGCCCTTATTATTGCTCATAAGTTACTATGATGATGAGCGCTCTGGCATCTTGCTTGAAAAAAGGCAGGTCTATCTAAAAAAAAAGATTCTGCCACTGATATATAATTTTACATCAATGCCTTCCTGGACTATTCATGAAACGAAGCTTGCAACGCGGTTGAATGCACGGGAAATTCAATATGATGTCTAACACGTTTACTTTGCATTTCTTTCTCTCTAAGGCATCTTCCTGGTTTTTAATGCACTCCCAACTTTGAGTTATTTTCTTAGTTATCCACCACTTTGCTTATATAAGATTCATTTGTGTCACAAAGGCTTCTGGGATATTGAGTCCTCACTTTAAGTTTCAGGACACTGCACTGGGACTTCTAAATGCAAATCTGTACTCACAACCTCTCATTTATACGCTTTATCTCACACTTGCATACTGAACTATACGCACACACACACAGGAGTCCAGTCCAGTATTTTGTTAGTTGATTTCCATCCAAAACAAGTTTATTGTGGTCCGCACTGAAAGGTCGACTGAGCCCGCAAGTTCATACATTGCACGTCTTCTTCATGAGGCCTGGCACACTTCCATTGGAGCGAGGAGAAAAGTGAGCTGGGGGGAAAAAAAAAAGAAAAGAGCATACAGGATTTTTTTTCCCCGCTTCACTTCCTTTGAGGTCCTCTTTGCATTTACGAGGCGTGCGGACCGCACACGCAAAGAAATGAATGGTTGGGTTTGATAAAAAGTCTTGTAGTGTGTCCAGTCATTGGAAAGCCACGTGATACAAGAAGATGGGACACGGGTGTGGCTGTCAATCAGTGTGTGTACATGAAGCTTGATCATGCGTATTAGCTTGTAACAGGAGTTTGTTTGTTTTTTGGGGGGGGGGGGGCACCTTTCATGGCCAGCGTGTGAGTTAAGTGATTATCAGTTTTCATGTAGATTTGTTTTGCTTTTTTTTTTAATAATAGATTTATATATTTCTTTGTCACATTCACTCGTCTAACTCGTATTTCACGTACGCACGCACGGACGTGGGGAGGGGGGGGGCTGAAATGACAAAATCAGAGAGGAGTACAAAACAAACAAAAAAAGGGGGGGTCGTCAGTCTTTTTGCTCCATCAAAGGGAGGGAGAGGGGGGCTCTTTCTTGGCAGGAGTGGCGGCGGGATTGCTCTCTTTGAGGTTGAGGTTCTCCAGCGCCACGTCCAGCGTCATCACCTCCACGCAGCCCACGGACTGGAAGTCGACCAAGTTTCGCAGCGACCCGGGACGGCAACGACGGCGGCGGTGGTCGGTGGCGGCGTCGTCGTCGTCCATTTGGTGGTGGTCTGCCAGAAGCGTGGACAGCAGCAGCTCCGTCACAAACAAGCTTCTGTCCGCCCATTGCGCCTCGCACGCTTGACGCTCCGCCTCGGACACGCGTGCTTCGCTCAGCCTGCCGAGAGCACGAGCGGGGGGGGGGGGGGGAAATTAGGGTTCTGCGCCAGCTCACAATTGCTTGAAAGAAACTCACCTGCTGAGTAGAAAGTGTGAGCTGTGCGCCGTGTGCTGGGCGGGGCTCTCCAAAAGCCCGCCGTTGCTGCTCAAGTTGGGGTTGTTGGCAGCGGCTGAGTTGGCATTGAGGATGGCGTTGGCGCGCCCGCCGCCGCCGCGCGTGGCGTTGCGCGCCGTCTCCAGTTGCTGGCGCGCCGCCTGCGCCTGCTGCCGCTCGAGCTGGAGCTGCATCTGGAGCTGCTGCAGCTGCGAGGCCGACGGGCCCGAGCTGAGCTGGCCGCCCGTCGAGCGCCGCACGCCCGACAGCTGCGATAATAGCTCTGCGGGGAAGCCCAAACATTTTCTTCAATTGTACTGAAATTCAGGGCAATCAACAAAAAATGCAGACTATCATATATATCTGTGCTGAGGTTTCTGACAAAAGCAGAGGAAGGAAGGCAGGCAGGCAGGCAGGCAGGCAGGCGACGAGTCCCATCCAGCCGGAACCTGGTTGCAGGCTCAATTGCGGCCTGGCGCCCTGGGCTAAAATTGGCTGGCTGGGGCGACAGACATGGTGCTTTGCTTTGCGACGCACCTGCGATGGGGTCCATGGCCTCCCGGCTGTAATTGGAGCTTTGAGAGGAAGAGTTCTGACTGGTGGAGAGCCCCCCGCCTGTGTTGCTGGTGAAGTGCATGTTGGACCTGCGGGCGCGGGGGCCGCCCAATCCGCGCCCGGGATGGAACATCCGCCTCACGTGCCGCACGCCGCTCGACTCGTCGTGAAGAGCGCAGTTGAGGAAGCAGGTAGACATACCGAAATGAAATCATTTCCCGTTCATTTATCTGCTAATACTTGGGGGAAGGATATCATATCTCTGGGTGCTCTGTGTTCAAGTGTAAGGTGGGCGGCAAAATCGTCCGTCACGTGATTGGGGTCTCCGCCGGGCAGCGCCGCGCATATGGGGCAGATCTGCAAGACATCAAAGCAGACCAAGTGAGCTGAGCCAGCCGGCCAGCCGGCCAGCCGGCCAGCCAGCCAGCCAGCCAGCCAGCATCCATCCCCAGGCTGCAAGTGTTAATAACGGCAAATGATTTAGTGACAGGCGGCCTGTGCAGTTCACGCAACTGATTTGAAGTGAATGGCAAAATAATGGATAAGGCCGTTTCCATGGGCACGTGGCGAGTTGAGCATATTGCGCATTTGCGTCAACAGAGTGCGAATATGAAAATGACTGACTCAAATGAATGTTGGTCTACTCATGTAAGTAGCCCGAAGGTCAGTCACAAGCACATGTCGCCAAAGAGCGCCTCAGTGAGACGCGCATTGAAGGCGAACGGGCGGGCGGACATGGCCTTCCAAATCTAATCCACGTTTCTCAGAGGACCGTCATCACTCTGCATCTCCAGAATGACGTACCACTTCTGTGGAAGTCTCCGTGTGCTCGGCGGCCACGTGCTCCTGCAGGGACATCTCCGTGTAGCCCATTCGGCCACAGTAGGGACACGTGAAGGCCTGGGGCTGCTCCACCGAGAAGGCCTCTCCGCCGTAATACAAGTCTGGAGGGAGGGAGGGAGGGAGGGTTAGGGTTAGGGCAGCATTTCAGCTCAAGCCAAGTATTGATTATCTAACAATCGCCAAGCCAGTGGAAGAGCTAGTCCACATTGATTGACTTAAGGTCTTCCACCCCCTAACCAGACTGGCGTGCGCTACTCACCAAAGTCGACCCGTGTCAATATACACTGCATGGGGTGCTCCGTGGTGTGTCTGGTGGTGGTGGCGCCGCTCTCGTAGCACGACGCGCACAGGTCGTAGTCGTAGCAGATTAAACATTTGTAACGGCGGCCCCGGAAGTTGCCCTTCAAACACGCATCGCAGCTCACGCCTGAACATGGAAGCAAAACAGGCCGAGGAGATTGCTTTTAGTGCTACACTCGGAGACAGAGTTTGGGATTTGGGTGTTAAATAAAAAGAACAATGCAGTTTTTGAACAATGTAGTTTTTGAACAAGGCTGCTCCCCCCCCCCCCGCTTTTCTTTGCAGGTGCATTGAGAAAATAACACCTGCTTCAAAAATGGACATGTTTGACAATATACAGTTGTCATGCTGCTCGTGACATTTGTTTCAAACAAAGGCAATGTTTGGGGCTATCATGCAACTACAGTTGACATGTGCCATGTGCTGCTGACACTTGTGGAGAGGAATTGGAAGAAGAGGGTTCATTTGGGGCCACCGGGCCGGGCCCCGATGAAGCAACCTGCAGCAATAAGGCAGCCAGGCAGCTTTTAGGCTTTGGATTCATCGAAAACCTAGTGGAAGGTGGCTGAGTCGACCGGCCGCCGCCGCCGCCGGGCAAGGTTGGCCGCAAGGACATGCTTGTGCTGACTATTTGTCTGTCTGTCTGTCTGTCTGTCTGTCACACATTGGCTCTGACGGACGGCGGTTTGAAGGGGCAGGATCGCCCCCGGTCTGCCGGTCTGCCGGTCGGCTCTCGGCAATCAATCGGCACTCCCCCGCTCGACTTGAGAGCAGTCTGGTAAGCCGGAGCCTGGCTTCTATTAGCCGCCGCCATGCTAATCACACGGCGCGTTAGCTCCCCATAGCAAGACGTTCCGTTGCGTTCCGCTCCGCTCTGTTCCGTTGCGTTGCTGTGGGCTTCTTCCGCCTATTTGACAGCGCCGTGTCGGGCTCCAATTGTCATTGAAACGCGGACGTCAGGCATCATATCGCCGCCACCGCCGTCCAACTTGACGTGTTGACTGCCTGCCTGCCCGACTGCCTGCCTGCCTGCCTGCTTGGACATGACACGTCGTGGCCGCCGCCGCCGCCACCGCTAACATCGCCCCAGCGACTACTAACGAGTACATTCTCGATTAGCTTCGCTTAGCCGCTCGGTAGTGCTTCAGCAGCCGTCAACGTTGTGACAAACGCCGGCCGAGAGAGCGAGCGAGCGAGCGAGCGAGCGACCTTGCCCGCTCCATCGCCGCCGTTTTTCTTACCTTCATGACGGGACATCCTCCGATGCCCAAAGCGGCCCCGAGCTCGGGCCGGCCTGGTTGGCAAAAGCGAAACGAGGAATATGTCAGAGATGAGGAGAAGGAGAAGCCGGGGCTGGCTAGCTGTCCCTGGCCTCTTCCCTCATGGAGGATCCGGTGCGCTGCCGCTGCTTGCCGACCGACCGACCGCCCGCCCGCCTGCCCGCCTCCTGCTGTGTCACCGCTCGCTCGGCGCATCGCTCATCCAGACACACGATGGCGGTGTTGTCCTTGCTATGGAAGGAACCACAGCCACGGACGGCTCTGACACAGGATCGTCGTCTAAAAGAAGGTCATGCAATATAAGATAGGATTGATTCTACGTCTTCTCCTGGAAGTGGAGACAAAGGTGCTAAACGATTGCTCGATTCAATTACGCATGGCCAATCCCAGCCAGCCCCTGCCTGCCTGCCTGCCTGCCTGCCTGCCACTCTGGCCCCCTTCACATCCAGAGGAAGATCTTGTTTAGAATTCTGAACAATGAGGTGTGCCTTTTTTAGATATCATTTGAATGGACGAGTGAGTGAGTGAGTGAGTGAGTGAGTGAGTGAGTGAGTGAGTGAGTGAGTGAGTGAGTGAGTGAGTGAGTGAGTGAGTGAGTGAGTGAGTGAGTGAGTGAGTGAGTGAGGGAGGGAGGGAGGCAGTGAGGCAGTGAGTGAGTGAGGCAGTGAGTGAGTGAGGCAGTGAGGCAGTGAGTGAGTGAGTGAGTGAGTGAGTGAGTGAGTGAGTGAGTGAGTGAGTGAGTGAGTGAGTGAGTGAGTGAGTGAGTGAGTGAGTGAGTGAGGCAGTGAGTGAGGCAGTGAGTGAGGCAGTGAGTGAGGGAGTGAGTGAGTGAGTGAGTGAGTGAGTGAGTGAGGGAGTGAGTGAGTGAGTGAGTGAGTGAGTGAGTGAGTGAGTGAGGGAGTGAGTGAGGGAGGGAGTGAGGGAGGGAGTGAGGGAGGGAGTGAGGGAGTGAGTGATCACAGTACGGTGTTGACAGATGATCTTCTGATTTACTCTTAGCTAGCACATCAGTGCACGAGGAAGAGCTAATGGCAAGAAAAATGCCTTCACCTCAGCCAAAGTGCTCTTTTCTCTTGGACTTGTTCCTGCTTGTGCATTGAACAAGATTCTGTTTATGCCTGTATTTTATTTCTCCAAAGCCTGTCTGTGAGCAAGGATTACTTGGCACTTACCAAGAGGCCAGTGAGATTTTGTGTCACCTTGGCCAAGCCACTGAAATATTTCTGGCTGGGCCCCTCATTTGGTGGGCAGAAGAAGAAAAAAAAAAAGAAAGAAAGAAATAAGAAAAGCATTTCAACTGAATGAAAATGTGGCATCACCAACCAGAGCCAAAAGGACTTTTCTTTTGAACATTGTGGGACGTTGTCAAATAACGTAGAACAGAAAGAGGATGTTTCCACAGACGCACGCCTGTGTCATCTGGAGAAAGCAAACATGTGCTTTTTCCATTTGTTGTAACTTGAAGAGTGAGGAGTGGCTTGAATGTCATGCTGTATTCAATAATACATCCCCACGTTCACTTTCTGAGGGAGGGCGATACAGTAGCGTGCGTGCTCATTCTGCTATCATTTCACCGGCTGTAAGTTCTATTAATACATCTGCGCTTGAGCTTTGCGTAGATAGGTCACGTGACTTTTGGAATCGTCTCTCGTGTGGGGAAAGAAAGAGAGAAAGAAAGAAAGAAAGAAAGAAAGAAAAAGTTTCATCTTGTTAGAAATTTGCAAAAGTTGATAACGGAATGATGCCAAGTGCCAAAATGATGGGCGAGGCTGCTCGCAGCTCTACTTTGTAATTCTTTTGCCAGCACAACTCCAGCTCCTTTGCCAGCATCCCTTCTTCACGTTTGTCTCTCCACCTATGTAACTGCACACACACACACACACGCACACACACACACACACACACACACACACACACTCAAAGACTACTATTGTTATTGTAGCGCCCATTCTGGGCTTCATCACTTGAAAGTGCACTAAGCTGATGGTTTGGCGGAGAGCCAAGCAAAGAAAGGAGCAAGATGGTGGTGGAGAAGGGAGGGGGCGCTTTCATGGGGGGTTGCTTGCCCCAGGATGCACACCCCATCCCATCCCATCCCAATCCCATCCACAAGCCCCGGCAACAGCAGCAGTCCCCCCCTTTGCTTCCACATGAGTCTTTGAAGACATTCCAGTGAAGGTGCACGCTCCTGTTGTAGGCATTTTGACGCAAGTCATTTGATCATCGTACACGTTGTGTGAATTTGACAATGACGAGACGAAGTTTGCCTCTAGTGCGTGGCGCTTTCCCCTCCCTTTCTCCCTCCGTGTTTGTGTGCGCGCGCGTCTTATGGTTGTACACACTTACTTGTGTGCGTGTGTGTGTGTGAGAAGCACGTCTTTTTCTTTTT
Organism: Syngnathus typhle; assembly: GCF_033458585.1. Lineage (NCBI taxonomy): Eukaryota > Metazoa > Chordata > Actinopteri > Syngnathiformes > Syngnathidae > Syngnathus > Syngnathus typhle. Next base: position 20,657,641 of record NC_083742.1, read on the forward strand.
CTTTTTCTTTTACTACGGCTTCATTGGATTTAGGCCACGCCCCCGACGTAAACAAACGGGGGCTTGACCAATCAGACGCGCGGCAGATCAGCCCATGATCAGCTGACTGAAGGACCGAAGGAAACCATTTAAAACTCTAATGAGCGAGCGAGTGAGTTCATACATTTTTGGGGCACCGGAGTGACTTAGGGAGGGAGGGAGTAAATAAGTAAGTGAGTGAGTGACTGACTGAGTGAGTTAGGGAGCACCGCGGCGACGTACCGAGCGAGCGAGCCAGCCAGCCACCAGCACCACCGACTGACTGAACGCGCAACCCGCACCACAGGCGGCCGGCTTTACGTGCTCTTTCGTCACTCCAGAACGCCGGACCGGAGCGACACACAAAAGGCACTTTTCAAACAACAATCCAGAATCCTCCTTCAGATGAATTCTAAAACACACTTGCTGTGGATTCTTCTGCTGTGCGCGGCTGCCTTTACGCACGGACAAAATGGTAAGAAATGTCCGCTTTCTTAGCGCAAAGCGCGCTTCCATTCATTGAATTGCGTCTAGTAAGCGTGCTGCGCGTCACACCAGCTCGCCTCCTTCCGCCTTTGTTAAGGTTGAATCATTGCTTCAAAGCGGAGCAAGTGCGCTGAGCAGAGTCAAATGGGAAGAGAGTCATTGACACGCAAAGAGCGATGTGTGCCACGTTTGATCCACCACAAGAGGAAATAAGACGAACTGACGTTTTACCTTGAGCTCGCTTTCTCTTTTTTTCTGGCCCATTTCCAGCAGCCGGGCAGTCGGGTTCATTCGTCCAATTGCAAGCACACAAATAGACAATAAGCTTCAAATGGCATCATCCAGCAGCCCGGCATACTTATTTGCACAACACTGATTGACTGCATTTGAATAGCGAGTCCCTCATTTCTTTGTTTTTCCATTGCTTCTATTTTGCCTTTGTCTATCATGCACACTCCCATTGGAGTTATGTTGCGCAGAGATGCGCATGTCATAATGATGTGTAATTATGGCAAAAATAGGGCTCCTGCAGCTGTGTGGAACTCTAAGAAATCGGCTTCGTTCCAAGTGGCTTTGGAGTCATGGGTGGGAAACCTAGACAGCCTAGCCTAGCCTAGCCTAGCCTGCTCACGGAGCACTTGATGGGCTAAAGCAGTGGGCCAATCCTTGAAATGGCCATCCAACTTCCCCACGTGATGCGCTGTATGAGAAAGCAAAAAGTTCCCGTCTTAACGTTGAGCTTCTTCCGCTCAGGCGGAGACGAGTTGTCGCCTGCCGACGTGGCCGTCAAGTACAACATGAGGAAGAGTTTGGATCTGGAGCAGAAGGGCTGCTATCTGAATGCTGGTAACAAGGAATGTCTCCAGCGGTGCGGCTTCAACGCCACGGCCAAGAGCATCTTCATCATCCACGGCTGGACGGTGCGTTGTTGCGCTTAACGTGTGTGAGACGGACGGACGGACGGACGGAGGGCAGTGGATGAAAGGCGGCTATTTGTTCATCTAGATGAGTGGCATGTTTGAAAGCTGGATGCAAAAGCTGGTGGCCGCCGTCATGAGGCGTGAGAGCGAGGCCAACGTGGTTGTGGTGGACTGGATCTCCATGGCCCAGCAGCTGTACCCAGACGCCGTCAACTACACGCACGCCGTCGGCCGGGACATCGCCGCCATGCTGGACTGGCTTCAGGTACTTGGAGAAGCTCTCCCAAATGCCCATCTGGCAAATACGGATGTGCTCGCCTGATGGACTGGAACCTTCCATCATATCAGTGGCCTGAAATGTCTGCTTTGTTGCCGTCCGTCATGGGACCGGCCGGACAAAGAGTCCTGGGCTTAGACAGACAGATGGCCCAGGCGAACGGACGGACGGACGGCGTAGCGTGGGAGGAAAGCCTTATCCCAGTCAACCGAGCGTGGCCAGCTCACAACGGCCATTTGTTCCTGTAGCAGCTGCCGATGTCGTCATTTTTTTTCCCTCTCTCTCTCGCTTGCAACAGGATGAGCTGAATTTGCCTCTGGAGAAGGTGCACCTGATCGGCTACAGCTTAGGGGCTCACGTCGCGGGCTACGCGGGGACGCACGTGCGCGGAACCGTCGGGAGAATCACCGGTACGTGGCTCCTCTCTTAAAGGCCACAATCACGCCATCGTAAATATTGAACGTCACGATGTGGTCACTCCCGCTAGGTTTGGACCCGGCGGGGCCCATGTTTGAGGGTGTGGAGGAGGAGCGGCGCCTTTCTCCTGACGACGCCGACTTTGTGGACGTCCTCCACACGTACACGCGGGAAGCCTTAGGAGTGAGCATCGGGATCCAACAGCCCATCGGCGACGTGGACATCTACCCCAACGGAGGCGAAATCCAACCCGGGTGCTCACTGGGCGACGTGCTGGCCGTGGCCGGAAGTAAGTCAAAGTCAAAGTCGCTTTGAATGACGTCGTCCGTCCGTCCGTCCGTCCTCCCTGGCGCAGCCGCTTCCAATGACCGTGTCCGTCCGTGCGCCTTTTGCTCCAGACTTCATGGAGGTGATGAAGTGCGAGCACGAGCGAGCCGTGCACTTGTTTGTGGACTCGCTGATGAACCGGGAGCACGTGAACTTCGCCTACCAGTGCAGCGACTCGGAGCGCTTCAAGAAAGGCATCTGTCTGAGCTGCCGCAAAAACCGCTGCAACAACGTCGGCTACGAGGCCCGCAAGATGCGCAAGAGACGCAACAGCAAAATGTACCTGAAGACGCGGGCCGACACTCCCTTTGGAGGTGAGGGGGGGAGGGAGGTGAGGGAGGGAGGGAGGGAGGGGAGGGAGGGAGGGAGTCACCGCCTGCTGAAGATACCGTGTTGGAACTCGACTGGCTCTCGCTCAAACAGACGGACCGGGGTTGCTTCCACTTCCTCCTCCTTTTTAAAAAGCATTCTATTCTTTTTGCAACTTAGCTTTGATGTCTTTTTTTCTAACCTAGACAACTTGTCTTTGAGACAGACGACTCAACTTTCCTCTCTTTTTTTTTTTTTTTTGTAACTTGGCTTTCAAGTGATTTGCTAGCAAAGCCTTGACTTTGACATTGCTTCAACTTGGCAAGGTAGCTTGGACTTGATTGGCCAGCATTGCTAATGCATTGCTAATGCATTGCTAACCTAATCCGGCGCGTCTCAGCATCTGCTTCTTTTGCCAACATTGCCTATTTCCGTATTAGCAGTATAGCCTCTATGTCCTGCTTTGGCTGCTTAAAAGGAGTGGAAGCTTTCTCCAAAATGTCCATCAACATCCTGAGACTTGGCGTGGGCCTCTGCTTTATTGCTTCTTCTGGTTGTTGTTAATTAACCTCAAGTCTCGTGATGACTCACAAATGAATCATTAAGCCAACGTTGTTGTTACGTTCAAGGTTACCACTACCAGATGAAGATGCACGTGTTCGACAGAAAGCAGGCGGACAACGCAGACCCGACCTTCCACGTCAAGTTGATCGGAGAGCATAACGACACAGAAGACATCTTCGTCGATGTGTGAGTACCACGTCGGGCGTGTTTGGAAAAGTTGCTCGCCAGCGGACCCGGTCCGATCTGCGCCTGTCTTTTCATGGGGTAGGCACGAAAACTCCATCGGCCTGAACCTGACCAACACCTTCTTGGTGTTCACCGAGGAAGACATCGGCGACCTGCTGAGGATCCAACTGAGTTGGGAAGGTGACGGCGAGTCGTTATATTCCGTGTGGAAGAACATCAAGAAGAGCTTCTGGGCCTGGAACGCCCAGCCTTCCGTACCTGTGCTGCAAATCCGCCGGATTCGCGTGAAAGCCGGAGAAACGCAGAAGAAGTGAGTGGTGACGGATGAAAAGACACCTGGCGGTAAACGTGTTTGCTAAATGCTAACGGAGTCGTGTTTGACAGGTTCACCTTCTGTGCCCAAGACCCGTCTAAAACGGAAATTTCTCCCGGCGAATCGCTAACGTTTGTCAAGTGTCGCGATGGCTGGGAAGTGAAAGCGAGAAAACGGTACGAAGCCGATGAGCACCATGAGCCTTTGCCAAAAGCAGCTTTTGAATGAAAGCTTAGCTTCTGCTTCTCTAGCTCGACTTGATTCTTGGTATTCTTTTGCGAACAGTACTTTCGAGCAAATATTGATTGTAAAAAGATGGGCCGACTCCACTCCTTCATCCGCAGGTTGCCCATGTAAAGCCCTGACCGCTTGATGCACCACCACCACCACCACGGGGACCCAACACGGCTAAAGCGAAGGAGCACTGCCTTCGCGTTAACTGAGCACTTTTTCGGATGGAAGGAAGGAAGGAAGGAAGGAAGGAAGGACGCACAGCGGGAGGAGTTTGAGGTGTCGGACATTTGGAAGCTCACCCCGATGGTTGGTTCCCGGAAACTCCGAGCGCTTGCTCGCCGGCCGGCCGAGCTGGGACTGAGGTCAAGGGCGATGACTGGAGAGCGTTACGGAGGAATGCCAGCTTGAATATCAGTGGGTGGAAATACACCAGCTATTGTAGTCTCTGTACTGTATATTTTAAACATTTTGTTTTTTAATTTATGGCGAACAAAATTGAAGCACTGCAAGACCAATGTTATTTATCATAGCACATCTCATAATAGTGTCTGTCGTAATTGTGTGATTGCGAGTGTGCCTTTCTGCTGCTGAGTGAGATGAGCCATACACTGTACATTTGGAAGAGATCCCCATCTCATTGCACACGGTGGCGACTTTGTGCAAAGCTTTGTCTTATCTGTGTACCTTCTGTGGATGGGGTGCCTTGATGTACATAATGTAAATAACCTTTTGAAAAATAAAACCAATTCACCCATTATTTCTATTAGTTTGCTTCCTCTCGAGATGGAGAGGTGAGGGTACATGTAGGAATGCGCCTGCCCCCCCCCCCGAGGACTGGACTTTGAGACCCCTGTTCTACGGGAATCGATGGAAATGATCCAGCAGCAATCGTTCGATTCGATGAACCCGACAATTGTGTTTTTGAACTAGGCTAGGAAGCCTGTGGGAAACCCAAATAAGCACTGCTGCCGATCATGTTTACACAGGAAGGCCAATGTCCACATTTGAGGAGCTCGCAGAAGTGGCAGGCCTCGCGAGACATTAACCACGGCACGCTCTTCCAAGCATATTTGGTGAATGCGCTCAGCTGACAGACAAAATGACAACACCATTTGCCAATAAAGCCAAGTCAAATCAAGTGAACGTGACGATGCACAGCCGCGCAATCCAAGTGACACACTATCATTGGTTCTGACCAAAATGTATTCAAAACGTATTCAATCTTGTATGGACAAAAAGAAATCAAGTAGCGTTGCGACACGTCCCGCCCGCCTCCTGAAAATCGGCCTTCTACCAAGCGGCAAGGCCATTCCCGTGCAGTAATTGGATGCCTTGCAAGTTGGCGCTTGTGTGGTGGCCGCCGCCGCCGCCGCCATTGTAATTCAACACACACGCACACGCATAAATATAAACAAAGCGCTGTGATGGACTTTGCGTGCTAATTAACAACATTCCTGCATGCTTGTAACTCATTTTTCATTTTTTTAATCCCCCCCGGACTTTTAACAACACTATCCTTTGACCTGTCAAGCAGTGCTAAAATAGTGAAAAGGACAGGATGCTTGACATTATGCAACACATACTATGTCAACATTCCTGCTTCTTGTGTACATACTGTTTGGATTGGCACAGCAAAATGATGGGTTTTTTTCCCCTGTGTGTTCTGATTTCTCTATTGGGGTCAGTTCAGTTTTGAACGTGCAAGGCCTTGAAATCAGCCATCCCTAAAAAGAAGGTCCATTGGACTCTTGAGTTTTGAATCAAGTAAGTGTGAAATGAAAGCAAAGCAATCGGATGACTTCTCGATCCTTTCCGATGCGCATTTCATTCTCCTTTGATTAAGTCCATCCCATTGACGGCGCAGCTAGGGCAGCAGAGTCGTCCATTTCTTCTTTTTTCCAAGACTGCTATGCATGCGTCTGTTAGCAGCGCAAGCACAAAACAAAAGGTGCCAATAAAACGAAGAAGAAACCTTTGAAAAGCTTCCAAAAACATTGGATTGGACTCATGCTCAATTATAAAGCGGGTTGTTGAGAAGAGAAATGTCATTGTCTTTAAGCCACAATATCAATTCCAAAGAAATGGCAACGTTTGCGCTGGTTGAGGCGCTTTGCGACAGTCAGTCAGTCAGTCAGTGGTCACATGAAGTCCAGCGCTAATTCCTCCTTGCTATTCTGGTGTCCAGACTACTTGAGGGACACGGGGCCTTTACACAAACGCTATTATTAAGGCTGTCTTTATCCCCTCACCACTCACGGCAGGCAGCATGTGACCCATTTTCACTAAGCTGGAGCCACCTCAAGTCGTGGAAGCGAGGACACAGACGTTTGATGTTGTGGCTCGTTGCGATGGTGATCTGCTCGGCCGTCTGCCTCTCGCACGCGCCGACTCAGCGACTGCATTGGAAATGGTCTTTCAAATGCGTCACGCTTTTTGTCAATAGACAAAGCGCTGCTTTGACCCACTTGGATAACAATGTGGCGTGCTTTGTTGTCATTTTCACTTTTGCGGCGGCGGCGTTTCCCATACACAATTTCTTGGATTTATTTTCCTTGGGAGGGAGGGAGGGAGGGAGGGAGGGAGGGAGGCTTAGGGTTAGGGTTAGCAGCAGATGTATCACCAATCTTGCACTTCATTTATTTGGGTACTCGAAATAAGATAACGTGTCATGTTTTCAGAACATCCCCTGACTGGATATCACGTCACAATCTTTTCAGATCCAGCGGATGAGATTGGATGGATCAAAACATGCATGCCATACAATGATAGCAGGGGAAGGAACGTGCGTCATTGCTGAACGGCACATTGCTGGTGCCCTGCTGTTCCCAACTGAGACGGCAACAATAGAAAACCTCTCTCACCCAACACCATGGACATTTGGGAGCATGAGCCCACTGGGCAGATTTCGGCACATGTTGGATGACACCAGCTGCTGCCTGCCACCTGGGTGGGTGGCAGCAGCACCACGCACACGCTCATGGAAGTCCTCCATGTCGGTGAGAGGCCGCTTCCCCAAATAGTTCTTAACGTGACAACGGCGGTGGAAAGTGCCTGGATGACCTCAAAGGACCCACCTGAGACAGCGGCCAGAGCGTCGGATCCTGGAAGCCAGAGTTGAAAAGTCAGCTCGCATGGATTGTCTGGCTGGCTTTCCGAGTAAGAGGTCGTGCAAAAAGGGGGCTGCGTCTTGAACCAACAAACAAACCATCCGATGTGAAATTGTGAAGATGTCTGGCCGCCTTTGCACCGCCTTGTCAAGCTTGGCAAGCAAACGCCTCGTTTGTACTTACAGTATGTCATCTTGACACGGCAGTCCTTCATGGTGATGAGGATAACTAAGTGCCAACTTGGTAGTCAACATAGCATCTACCTACTGGCAGTCCTTCATTTGCGCTCATCCTAGTTTACCAATGTCAAGCTTTCATGCTGTGTGTGCTACGTCTCCATCCGAAGACGTGACGCAGCTTTCTGGACAGTGGAGGCCTTCAAAATCAACGTGGGGGATGTGGACAGTGACATTATGACCATCAAAAAAACAAAGCCATTTTTCCTTCAAGCAATCAGGTCGGGCACCAAGCCATTGTCTGGCATCCTAAACACCAAGTCAACGATTGCTTGGATTTACTTTGGCATCCAAACGCACTTGTCCAACATATTTATCACAAGTGAAATTGCCGACATTAGAACATGACCTGAAGCTTTGCCACTATGTCCCCAATCACCTCAGTCACATTGTTTACTGGAAACAGTCAGTGCTCATGTGCTCGTCATATTCAACACCATGATGCCCTTGCTCCTCACGCACGACCTGAGAGCCGTGACGCGACGAGAACGCGGAACAGCACCGAGTGGGACTATTATTACGAAGCAATAATCGAGCGGTCGGCCGGAGGACGTCCAATCAGGAGGTCCGGCGGCCTTAGCGTTTCAGGCTTGTTTGTTTACGGGGGGGCTCATGTTCCACGCGTGACATTGACGTCAGTGTTACAGTGTCACCGTGTCACGTTGATTTGCTTTTGTTTTTAGGGCTACCACTCCAAGTGCACTCAATAGAAAGGGCTGAGCAGCCACGTCTTTGGAAATAAACAGCCTTATGTATTTGAGTACATGACGTCATAGGAGTTACTGCTATTTTAGAATCACTGAAGCGTTTCCTTTTTTGCTACTTTCAAGAAAACAAAAATAGGACATTTAACTTGACAACATTGGGCTTTGACAATCATGCCATGACAGCAGATTGCAATCCAGAATGATTTGAAGCAGTTTACATTTGACCAAACAAATAGGATGCCCGGCCCGTATCGACCTGTAATGATTGTAATGGCCGTCACCTGCCCCTCGTTACCCGTCGGCTATTTAAGTCCCGTCTGTGTGTCACTATGGTCTTGTTAGTCAGTCCTGTTGGTAGTCACGACTCGTCTTGTTTGTTAGTCCGTCCGTCCGTCCGTCCGTCCTGTTGTTGTTAGTCGCTACTCGTCTTGTTTGTTAGTCCTGCTATGCCTGCTTGTTCCCTGGTCCAAGCTGCATTTGGTGGGCCTGCTCCACTCCGCACGTGGAGCTATTAGGTCTTTTTAACGATTGCCAAAAAAGGTCATGGGTGTGCAGCCAAGTGCTTTGGCACATTCGCCATCTTGATGACTCGGAGAGACTTTTGTAGTCCAAACAACTCAAGAATGCCGATCAAATGTTTCCGTTGTCGGATGCAACTCATGACAAAGCAGCACCCAAACCTCAAAGAAGCGCCTGGTTCAATGTCATTTTTCAGGACGCCCTGCTCGTTGGTCGGAATCTTTTGTCAGCCGAAATCCTTGCTTTCATTGAGGCTTTACTTCCTTCAACCTATGGAAACGACGCACACAGCAAAGCGGTAAGCTTGAGATGACCTCAAAAGAATAAACTCTTTTTACTTTATTTTGATTCTACGATGCCCTCGTTTTCATAGCATTAGCGCGAGTCTTTCTGCTGATTTTAGCTTTGTGCGCGCGCCATCTTTTCACTTCTTGTGGGTGTGTTTTGAGTCATTTTATCAGATGAATTTTCTTCTCCTTTTTTATTCTTTGGGAACATAATCATGTGTTAAATGCATTTGTTAGCTTCTCGCTAATGCTGGCATTAGCTTACTGCTTAACTTGACTGCAGTGCTTGTTTGCAAGATGTGTTCCTAAATCTTGTGAGGGTAGGGTGTGAAGTACGTATCCGGTTTGCATTTCAAGCGAGGGCGCCAAAACGAAACGGCTGGCACCTCCGAACAAGTAGAAAAGAGGGAGCTGTGATGCCATCAAAACAAGAAATTCAGACAAAAGCATTGCTCTTCTCACTTACGTATACATAGAGCCGCAAGTGAATGAATCAAATGTAAAAAGGAAGGATTTACTACGTAAAAGCATATGTCCACTTTGAAGATTCAAATACGAATAGCAAGGCCTACTTTCACAACACCAATTTGTGGCTGAACACTGCAATTTGAAATGATATCGGATTTATTTTGACAGTATACGACCAACGTGTTTTTTTCCCCCGACCGCTGACACTTTCCTGACTCCAACCCTTGAGTCAGCTTTGACAGACAGACAGACAGACAACTGCAGCATCCATGAAGGAATGAAAAGTGTTTGAAATGAATTTCGAGAATGTCCTTATTCACTGCCGATTGATCACCTTTCCATCCGCTGCTCTGAGTCAGTCGCATCTCAACTCGCATTTGTTTCCAAACGGTAGCTAATCACTTTGTTTCTGCGCTTTAGCTGAGGAGGAAAAAAATGTTGGTTTGAGCTGAGTTATTCGAATAGAATTGAAGGTGATTCACACGGCCATTTGATCTGCACACAAAAGAAGCAAAAGGGCAACTCTGGCGAATGCTTGGACTCCCTCCCCACTCACTTGTCTTGGATTACGCCAACTATCCAGTCATGTGCTACAGTGCACACGGCACAGACATTTTTGGGCTGAGAAATGGCATTTGGGCAAAAAAAAAAAGAAAGAAAGGGATAACAAGCCAATAAATGAAATCTCTTGTTAACATGAGCAGAACACAACTACATCCTTACTGATAAGAGGGTGTGCAACTCGCTACATTGTCTCGGTTCTACAGTTTACTTTCCCGGTTTCAAATGTTTTATTTCATGCCTCTCCAGTATCTCTGTATCCAAATGAAAAAAAACCGAGGCACATTTTCATGTATTTTCACACTTTTTGACGTACGTCATTTATTTGAATTTAGGGTTAGGGTTAGTCAATGTAACAATGCTTTATTCAAAGACACACACACACACACTGATGTTGGCTGCAACATTACCTTTTTGCAACATTTTGGTTCTGAGAAGAGAAGGCTGGGACTTTCTCATGGGAACAAACGAGGAATGCAAAGAAAAGTGGGAAGGAGGGGGGGGGGGTAGAAACGCTCTCATTCATGTACAGTAATTCCCATTTGAAAAGGAGGTGTGTTGAAATGGTTTTGTTTTTGTCGGCTTGAAATGAGCTTAAAGTCAGAGCTAGGAACGAGAACCTTTGGGTACAGGAATGCGGTCGGCTTTATGAATTGAAATACTTTGGGGAACTGGAACCCTTAATCGAAACAATAACGGTTCATCTGATGCTAGAAATGAGCGGCCCCTGCACCAGCGTGTTTCTAATCGACTGCTTCTGTCAACAGGGCCGCTGGGCATTTTAATGGTGTGGAGTCAGGCCAGGCCAGGCCAGGCCAGGCCAGGCCAGCGCCACGCTGTGCCATTTTCCCATCCCATCTATACTACAGTAGAAGAGATTTGAGCTGCAAAGTCACATGGGCCGTGTGAAGATCAAAAAGACGATAGCGTGTCGGCGGAGGACAGATCCCACCTCAAAGCCAGCAAACATCATCCCTCATCAGGACTACAGTGCCTCGAGGATTTGCTGTTAATCTCTTAATGCCAACACATGTTGCGAGACAGCGGCCAAGTGGCTCAAGCGCAGCCAGGTCACTCAATGACCGATGATGACTTTTACAGCGGTGTGGCAGCGCCAACGGACCGCTGTTCATATTTGGAAAGTCGTGGAAACAGGATGGTCAGAGGCAGAGTGAAGGGTGCCATTTGATGCCTCATCAGGCTCTTTGCTTGCAAGACTTTATCAACGCTTTGAAGTTCTCCATCAATCCCACGGTGTGGTTTCATTTGTTTCCAAAGTGTTCCTACTTGTTGCCAAAGACATTTTAACAGTGAGACGAGACGTACGTACCTGCTAAGCAGCGCTCGACTGACGTCGGAGCGAGCGTGCAGCGACAGGCTTTGTGAGACACAACAACAGAAAGAACGAAAGAAACGCCATTGAGTCCAAGTCATTACATGAACCACCAATGAAAGACTCACTGTCCTCTGATGTTGCCCAGTTACTCCAAACATTCTTTGGTTTGGATTAAAACAGTGAAGAAGCAATGGTTTTCCGGAGAAGGAGCATCACAAGTTGCCGTGCGAGGAACGTGGCGGATGGAGAAGTGGAACAGATGTTTTGTCTGTTCAATGCTTTTCTGGATGAGAGAGAGGAAAAGCTGGAGCGCTATTATCATTGACAGGTCGTGGCAGGTGGAAAGCTGCAACGCTATTATCATGGCAGCAGCAGGTTTGTTTGGCTGCTGCTTCACTTCTTCTCTGCTCTTCTCGTAGTTGACCTTGTTGATTTGGAGCAACTCATAACGAATGTTGCCTTTCCGAACGGTTGAAAGGCCGGCCACAACCTTGACACTGTGAGAGCAAGGTGCTAAGCCCGAGCTGAGTGTGCCGCCTACCGTCAGGTCAAGCCAATTGGAATCACCTCTGCTTTCCTTCCCATCACCACCTTTGTTAGGATGAACAAGACATTGTTCTTTTCTCTTACGTTCCTGACAAAAGACGACGGTGTCCAAATCAAACAAAGAATGTTTTGACGAGCTGATCTCTCAACCTTTCCATCTCGCTCACGTATGGGAACGGACCACCTGAGTCCTGACCCCGTGTTATGGGATTCTGTGGGAATGCGAGTCGAGGACCAAACAGAGACGCTCGGTCCTGTCTTGGCTTGACGCCGATGACGCAAGCGGCGTCCGCAGATGTTAGCGTTCCCAACCTCAAATGACACTGCGCTCATGCGCCATCTAAGTATACATGGCGGCGACTGCTTTTTCACACGTGCTCATGAATGGCCTTTGGTGGTAAAGCCCAAGCACGCACGCACGCACGCACGCACATAATGAATGGCGCGGCAGAGCAGCTTAGAAGAGATACAAGGACAAAAGAGAAGTGGGTGCGACGCCACGCCAACAGTAACCTCACTTCCGCTAGCTTGCCTGCGTGGCTGCCTGCCTGCTTTGGGCGGGGAATGAGAGAGCGCATTTCGTAAAGCAGCCGCAAAAACTGGAAAAAATGACAAGGGAGGTGATTGGCTCTGAGCGTACTGCCTGACTCTTGCTCCCTTGTGATTGGTTGACAGATATGGCCTCACCTTAACTGAGGGTTACTACGGTTCAGTGACGTGGAGATTTCCTTCCCGGTATTCGTGGGTGCGTGCATGCGTGCGTGAGTGACTCTGGAGCGTGTTTTTCAAATTAGCGACAGACAAGTCAGCATGTTCAGACACATTCCACGTCTTTCAGTCACTCACTTCCTCCCTCACTGTTGTATCACTGCCATTGATCTGCTTCCGGTGGCCAGAATGTGTCGCTTCCGGCCAGTTGATTCCGGGGTATGAAAGAAAAATAGGAATCATGGCTCGGGTTCTATTCGTAGCGTGCTAACCAATGTCCAAGTATTACTGTTCTCTGCCAAAGTGAAAATCAGAGGGTGACTCGAAGCCTAACCTAAACCCTTGGCCAAACCTGAAGCCCCTTTTTGAAAGGTAAGGTTGTGGTATAACCTTAGCACTCCTCTACTTTTAGGACTCGCTGTTTTCAACTGTGCCCTGATTTTTTGGGCAAGAAGAAGTCGAAAAGGAATAAGAGCAATTTCAAAACGGCATCATGTTGAAATGTAACTGTCGCAAAGAACGGTTGTCTAGACTGCTAGACGGCTACTTGGCCCATTAGCAATAATTCCTTATGGTTACTTCTCTGGTTCTTCTATATCAAACAAATTTGTTTTAGGTTCATTTACCTGACATGTTTCGGCGGAATCTTCCGCCTTCATCAGAGTGTCACTGATGTGTTTGTGACGCGTCTTTATCAGCTGATGGATGAAGGCGTGGCTCACCTGTCAGATTTGACAGGTGAGTCACGCCCTCTGCTGTCAGTTCACCTCTCCAAAACACTGTTCCAGGTTGTAGAGAGCATGTATGCTCCCTCGTCCCTGTTGATGGTCCTCGGGCCCCGCTTGCGGATCTCAATGGCCTCCCTGATCCAACGCTGATGTTTGTTTTCTTCAGTGCGGATGACTCTGGCCTTCTCCCAGTCCATGATGTGGTTTTCCCTTTTACAGTGGTCGGTGATGGCTGACTTGTAGTGTTCCTGTTCTGCTTGTAGTTTTATTGCTCTTGTTTGTCTTGTTGCTGTCTCCTTCTCACATTCCTTCTTGTGTTCCATTTTTCTTGTGATGAAGTTCCTCCCTGTCTCCCCGATGTATGATTTATTACATGATTTGCATGGAATCTCGTATATGGAACTGACAGCAGAGGGCGTGACTCACCTGTCAAATCTGACAGGTGAGCCACGCCTTCATCCATCAGCTGATAAAGACGCGTCACAAACACATCAGTGACACTCTGATGAAGGCGGAAGATTCCGCCGAAACATGTCAGGTAAATGAACCTAAAACAAATTTGTTTGATATAGAAGAACCAGAGAAGTAATTGAAAAAGAAAAAACAAGATGAACCTAGTACAACTATTACGAAGAAGTTATGGAGAGAACTGCGTCAAAGAGTTTCGCCTCCTTGAAAAACTGACGAAAAAACGAGCTCGCTATAGGAACCACCTGAGGTTCAATCTACGCTGCCGAGATGAAGAAGTAACGCCGGCCAGCCTGACAATCAAGAACCCAATTCCGACCAGGAATGCGGAAAGGATTGTAAGGAGAGTGCGGATGGCTCTGGCCAAAGAAAGGATACGCTGCACAAACAACAAACTCAACAATATCAACGATGAACTACAGCGACGGACGGAACAATTCAAACACCGGTATGTCCTGGACAATGACACGGAAACAACACTACACGAACATTTCGATAATATACACGAACAGGAATTTGTCGCCACAAAAAACCGACACATCGGGAAATTGGACAGACTCATTGCACAAAAGAAGACACAACCGGATCACACACACATCAACGAAAAATGGATTCACAACATGTCACGCCATAAACTCACCCAGGCAGAACGCAGCATATTAGCAAAAGGACTCAACTACGCAATCACACCCAAAAACATACCCCACGATGATTTCATTTTAGCCACGGAGTTAGCATGCGAAAAAATACATAACCCAGGTCAAAAAGCAGCACTACGCAATGAAGTTGCAGGGATATTAAAAACGGCTAAACCACCACCCAGTAATATTACAAAACAGGAAGCAAACGCAATGATCACACTAGCGAAAAATAAAGACATTACAATCCTCCCGGCGGACAAAGGCAGAACAACAGTGATTATGGACACGGACACTTACGAAGAATCAATGCAACAGTTACTACAGGACGATACCTATGAAGTAATAAAAAAAAGACCCAACAGAAGACAAGAAAAATAAACTCAAAGCATTACTCAAACCACTACTCATGGAAAATAAAATAGACAAACAGGCATACAATCACCTAATACCCACAGCAAACATCATCCCCAGAATCTATGGCACACCAAAAATCCATAAACCAGGTACACCTCTCCGCCCCATTGTAGACAGCATAGGGTCAGTCACATACAACCTTTCAAAAGCACTCATAGAAATAATAAAACCACTATTAGGACACACGGATCAACACTGCAAAAACTCAAGACAGCTTGCCACGGAACTCACACACATAAAAGTACAGAAAGATGAAATGCTCATATCACACGACGTCATTTCACTCTTCACAAAAACGCCCACACAACCTACCATACGCATAGTACATGACAGACTATCAACAGACAAGACACTCAAGAAACGGACAAATCTAACAGCACAAGACATCACCCAACTACTTCATTTCATCGCTACCTCCACATACTTTCAATACAGAAACACAATATACAGGCAAAAAGAGGGATTCCCCATGGGAGACCCACTTTCTGCCATCATGTGCAATTTTTTTATGGAAGATTTAGAACAGAAGGCACTCTTAACAGCCCCGGACACATACAAACCCACTCTATGGAAACGTTACGTCGACGACATTCTGGAAAAAGTAAAAACAGGACATACACAACACCTCACAGACCATCTCAACACCATAGACACCACGGGTAACATCAAATTCACCCATGAAGAGGAAACAGCTCGATCCATAGCCTTTTTAGACATTAACATACACCACACAGACAATGGTGACATAAGAACAAAAGTACACAGAAAACCCACACACACCGACCAATACCTCCTCTGGACATCAGAACATCCCACTATACACAAACTGTCAGTAGTCAGAACACTATACGAACGTACAACAATAATCACAGATCCGGACGACATAACACAGGAAGAAAAATACATACAACACGCACTCAAAAAATGTCAGTATCCACAATGGGCAATAACCAAAGGTGCAGAACAGGTAAAAAACCAAAAATACAAAACACAGGAGCAAAGAAAGAAACAAACAAGGAAACAGGAACCCAGCGGAATGGTGACGTTGCCGTATGTGAGAGGAATTACGGAACGCATCAAAAGAACCATGAAAAAATACAACATAAGCACACCTATCAAACCACATATAACACTCCGTCAGATACTGGTCCACCCAAAGGACAGAGTAAATCCGGAAAATAAATGCAATTCCATATACGAGATTCCATGCAAATCATGTAATAAATCATACATCGGGGAGACAGGGAGGAACTTCATCACAAGAAAAATGGAACACAAGAAGGAATGTGAGAAGGAGACAGCAACAAGACAAACAAGAGCAATAAAACTACAAGCAGAACAGGAACACTACAAGTCAGCCATCACCGACCACTGTAAAAGGGAAAACCACATCATGGACTGGGAGAAGGCCAGAGTCATCCGCACTGAAGAAAACAAACATCAGCGTTGGATCAGGGAGGCCATTGAGATCCGCAAGCGGGGCCCGAGGACCATCAACAGGGACGAGGGAGCATACATGCTCTCTACAACCTGGAACAGTGTTTTGGAGAGGTGAACTGACAGCAGAGGGCGTGACTCACCTGTCAAATCTGACAGGTGAGCCACGCCTTCATCCATCAGCTGATAAAGACGCGTCACAAACACATCAGTGACACTCTGATGAAGGCGGAAGATTCCGCCGAAACATGTCAGGTAAATGAACCTAAAACAAATTTGTTTGATATAGAAGAACCAGAGAAGTAATTGAAAAAGAAAAAACAAGATGAACCTAGTACAACAATTCCTTATGGTGCTGTGCTCTCCCCCCTTGTTTTAATAGTTGATCAATTCACAGTAGGCGAATAGAAGTACTTGGATACATTTTCAATACATCTGATATTGTATCTTTGAATGCACAAATTGTGCTGTCATTGAATCCAATTGATTCCAAATAATCCCAAATTCTATTGCGCCATAGTTGACGCCTACCCGGCGAGTCAAAATGGCAGCAGCTGGGCAGCAGCTGGCCAGCAGCTGGCCAGCAGCTGGGCAACTGGGCAGCGGCTGGGCAGCGGCTGGGCAGCGGCTGGGCAGCTGGGCAGCGGCTGGGCCGTCGTGAGTCAGAGACACATTGACCAAAATGACTACATAGCAAGCAACTTCTCGTCGTAAAGGAGCAACGTCAGTGCTGGATGATGGGAGGGAGAAATCCAGTCCCTCTAGCTCAGACATCCAATTTCCTTGTCTATTCCTGCCGAGACACAGCACAAACAACACAGAAGAGAAGAGAAAAGCAAAGCCAAGCGACCACGACCCTGTTTGGTGCCACTATGGGGCAATGGTCTTATCTTTCAATACGGAGAGAGTTGATGGCCGGCCGTCAGTCGAGTTTGCAACTTGCATTGAGTGCAGCAAGTGCCTTATTTTGCTGCTTACATAGTATATAATGAAGGAAACATGTGCAGCGGAAAGAAGGAAGGGAATGTTCTCATCGCATCACGCAAACATTTGGGCAGGCCCAAAGGCTTTGGCTCCGGAAAGAAGTTCCCATCACTTGTTAATGTGTGCAGCCATCTGCAAGACACACTCGCTTCATCTGGGCACCACTTCACTTCATTTTGCACACCCCAACAAGCCCACGCATTTGCCCGACGACACCGTATTATTTGTGAGCAGCTTTGAAAAGAATGGCACTCGCTTTGGAAGTTTTGCACGCATCCGTCGATAGATACAGTGGGCGCTCGGTGTCCTCCTTTTCAGTCCATTTCTAGTACGCTAATGAAGACTGATAGAATCGGCCTTCGAAAAAGTATCAGCGTCAATGTCAATCTCGCAATTTCACTCACGCTAACGTCAACGTAATACTGAACACGGAAAAGAGAAGGGGCAGCCAGCCAGTTGACTCAAAGTCAAAGTGCCCGTGCCATTGCAGCCGCCGCCACCGCCGCCGCCGCCGCCGCCGCCGCCGCCGCACTTTGACACAAACACATAGAGTGAGTGACACAAACTCCAGTCACCTCTTGCACATCCCACCATTTCTCACCAATCAGACGTCTGCTTAGTAGTAAACCACATGCATGGCCGGACAAATGGAATAGCGGACAGACTGACAGACCGACCGACCGACCGACCGACCGACCGACAGACAGACAGACAGACAGACAGACAGACAGACAGACAGACAGACAGACAGACAGACAGACAGACAGACAGACAGACAGACAGACAGACAGACAGACAGACAGACAGACAGACAGACAGACAGACAGACAGACAGACAGACAGACAGACAGACAGACAGACAGACAGACAGACAGACAGACAGACAGACAGACAGACAGACAGACAGACAGACAGACAGACAGACAGACAGACAGACAGACAGACAGACAGACAGAGAGAGAGAGAGAGAGAGAGAGAGAGAGAGAGAGAGAGAGAGAGAGAGAGAGAGAGAGAGAGAGAGAGAGAGAGAGAGAGAGAGAGAGAGAGAGAGAGAGAGAGAGAGAGAGAGAGAGAGAGAGAGAGAGAGAGAGAGAGAGAGAGAGAGAGAGAGAGAGAGAGAGAGAGAGAGAGAGAGAGAGAGAGAGAGAGAGAGAGAGAGAGAGAGAGAGAGAGAGAGAGAGAGAGAGAGAGAGAGAGAGAGAGAGAGAGAGAGAGAGAGAGAGAGAGAGAGAGAGAGAGAGAGAGAGAGAGAGAGAGAGAGAGAGAGAGAGAGAGAGAGAGAGAGAGAGAGAGAGAGAGAGAGAGAGAGAGAGAGAGAGAAGAGGAGAGAGAGAGAGGAGAGAGAGAGAGAGAGAGGAGAGAGAGAGAGAGAGAGAGAGAGAGAGAGAGAAGAGAGGAGAGAGAGAGAGAGAGAGAGAGGAGAGAGGAGAGGACGAGAGAGAGAGAGAGAGAGAGAGAGAGAGAGAGGAGAGAGAGTTGTTATTGCGAATATAGCCAATATTGAAGGTTTTTGAGTCCCAAGTCACCATCAGGCAGGAAAGGGTGTGTGGGTGTGTGTGTGTGTGTGTGTGTGTGTGTGTGTGTGTGTGTGTGTGTGTTGGGTGCGTGCGTGTGTGTGTGTGCGTGTGTCACTCCTCTTAAATTCTTTTTGATTCCACGGATCTCGCTCACAAATACGAACGTTCCAAGTGAACGTTTACATTGCTTGAGTCAATGTTGAACACGTACATAAGCGAGCGAGTGTCATGTTGGCAATGTGACAGAAAGCGGATAGCGGAATGTCATACCTGCGTCAGAAAGAAAGAAAGAAAGACAAAAGAAGGGAAGAAGGAAAGAAAGAAGGACGCTGCTGACATCAAGTCCCCACTCTGAACAAAAGTGTTATGCTTCCACTAAGTGGACATATAATTAAGAGTGAGCGGCCAGGCCAGGCCAGGCCAGGGTAAATAGGGATAATGGAAGGTCACGGCGGCCACAAGTATATTTAACTGACCCCCCCGCAATGCTTTGTTGAAAGAAACACAATTGCCCTAATTCAACACACGTGCGTCTTGTGCCTGTAGGATACAATTACACATATTTGAGATTGTTTTATAAAGGAATCCAGATTGTAATTATTGCTCACTTTGTGTAAATGGGGGGGAAAAGTCTTCTGTGTATGACATTGCCAATCCTCCTTTTTTTTGTAGGACTTGTTGGAGTCTATCCCAGATGACTTTGGATGGGAGTGCTCGCAAATTCCAGGGTCCATATAAACCACCCATTCACATTGATAAACCGAATATGCATGTTTTTGGTTTTGATTATGTCTGATCAAATCATGTAACTGGAAGTGGACAAAACATTGTACAAATAATCTGGATTTAGTATCATTGAACCACAAGTGACAGTTAGCAGAACTGCACAGCAAATGAAAAAAGAAAGAAAGACATCAACCTGACAAGAAACATTTGAGTGATCCTGACCCGGTACTTTTGTGTTATCATGCAAACATGATAGAAGCTGTAACCTCCTTGGCAAAGGGAATCATTACGCAACATTATTTGTTTAATAGTGGAAAGTAAACAGAGATGGTAACTTCAGGTCCACAAATTGAAAACCATTTGCCACAGATGCAGGAGCTCCAGCAAGGTCCCTGCTGCTTGAGTAAAACTGAAAGTAGAACAAATCACATCACATCAGGAGAAGCCAGACGTGGAAATCCGTCGAATGTTGGCTTTCCATCCAATTACAAAGTATGTTGCATGAGACCCGAGGTGTTTGTGTCATGAGGGCATTTGGCTGAGAAACAGGTGCCGTGCGTCTTCCCCGTCCGTCAAGGTGTGCAGGGAGCAACAAGGGACGACATGCACACCGAGGTGAGGTTGCTGGACATGTAACCGTTCATGTTTTGGAAATGTGAAAACCCAAAGCTTCAAATTCTGGATTGTGCAAGTGCAACCACCTACTCACTGTTGTGCTAAGTGAGCGAGCGAGCGAGCGGTGCATGTTTGGCTTGTTCATAATGTCATAAGTGGTCCCCCCACCCACCTTTGACACGTATGCCTCAGCACAGCAGCAGCATGAGACTTTTTGAAAATGGGTGGAAGCCACGTCTTCCTGTCTCAGCCCCATGAGTTCAAGGTCTTTGATTGAAAGGCAAGATTCAAGAGATTCAAGGCATGGCCCACAGCTGCCGCCGCCGCCGCCGCCGCCGCCGCCACCTCTGATGAATAAAGTTAAGCTCTTCAAGTCGGATTTTGCACTAATGCTGACTGGTATTTGGAGCTCTTGCGTGATTTGAACTGTGATCAAACCAAAGTGTGTTTTGTGGCCCATTCAATTCCTTGAAAATGAATTTGTAGCCTTCTCCTGAGCGGCACCTTTGAACAATGATGCCGTGCTAGCTCTCCGCTAACAGTGAAATGTGAGCGCAAAAGTGTCAGGATAAGCCTCCTGGAACATCTGAACTTTGCTTGGGCTTACCATTTGAATACGGATCACGACACTTTTGCACTTTTCGTCTCCATACGGTAGCAGATTAGTACGCAGTCAGGTGATGTGACGAGCGTACAATGGTCTTGTGCAAACGTGTCGATGACATTCCAAAGCAGTGAGGGGAAATGCCGCAATATGCGTCATAATGAGCTGGATCTTTTGCAACATTCTTACACTGGATTGTGTTCATCTCGGTTCTCCACACGGACAATCGGAGGCATACCGCCGCTCAGCATTCACCAAAAATGACAGTTGCTAAGCATAACAAGAAGTCCATTTTTCAGATTGAAAATGCAATGAGTAAAGGGGCTAAGCGCGCCCACTTGGAGCTAACGTGCTGTGTGGCGCTAACTAACGTTTTGGACATGGACATCAATCGTTGAAACCATTGTTTTTGCCTTTGAATGTGGTGTCCTTATGGTAGATGTCACCTGAGCTTGACACCCAATGGGGTGCACACCTGTTCACACGCTAGCCCGGCCTCTTTCTGAGCCCTCCAACTCACCCTGATGTCTCTAAATCAGACCTGTTCCACCAGGCCCCTGAACAAAAGAAAAAGAACACCTCCTTGTAAATGTCATCGGAGGCACAACCAAAGTAACCATTGTTTGCCTTTTCAGCGTATATCAAAGTGCACGGTGCGGGAATCGTGATCACTCACTCCTGTCTCTTCACCAAGTAGCCATGGAGTGGTGTGAAGAATCTGGGCAGCGGACAAAGTTAAGAGTCAGCAAAGAAGTCCAAGCCAGACTAGTTAGGTGAACATTTTGGGAGAAAAAAAAAGAATGAAGGTTTATGTAAGCTAGATATAGAGCATTTGATAGGGCTAAACGGTGGAAAGAATGTTAGCTCAGAGCTACAAAAGGTGCTGAATTGAAAAAAAGCACTGGAGTGTAACAGTGGTGAGGAAGCGTGCCATGCCTTTCCAAATATATTCGCTTGCTTTGGGACGGACAGATTCTGTGTTCTTGAATTCATTTGCTCAAGCTTCATTTGAGTGTGTTGCTCACACATCATCTGGTCGGTCCCAGAAAAGCGACACATTGCAAAAGGTTAACCTGCAAATTGAAAGTTTGACTTGAAAATACTTTGACTTTTAAATGGTAACTCTAAGTGGAAAGCCCTCATTTGAAATCCTCTAACTGACTTGCGAGCGATCAGTGTGAAAGTCAAAAGCAGGCAGGCAGGCAGGCAGGCAGAGCTGATGCAATTGCTCATCCTGCTGCTGCTGCTGCTGTTTCACTGCAATGAATTGATGTTCCGCTTTGGTGCCACGAGAGCACATTTCCAGCCTTCCTTTTACAGCTGCCGCATCTTCATCAAATCTGCCTTGGCCTCAAAGTGAATGAACAAATAGAAAGTTCAAGGGGATGTGTCCATTTTCTTGATGTCTGTATTTCCATCATGACGAACTAGGATATTTCCAGCGTGGAGGGAGGCCTCTTGTGTTGAACATAGAACATAGACATACCAAGTGGTTCCTCTATGTCAGAGTAAAGTCAAGTGTTCTGCTGAGGTAACCAGTGGTGATCTTGGACACGTGATATCCACAGAAGAAGCCTCACTTTTATTCTATTAATACACTCTTACATGAGGCTAGGCTCTCCGTGCCAAAAAAGGTGCAACAAGCTGAGGACAAGGGCACCTTCACTTCTCAACTGGCTTGATGGTAAATCCTTTTTTTTTTTTAAATGCATGACGAGTATTTTTGCATTGTGTGGCACAGCTGTTATCTTGCTCCATCTATGCATGGATAAATGTTTGGTTTTTTTTTTTTTTTGAAAGGACGGCAGCCCATTGGGCAGAAACTTGTGTTGACTCACTGGAAAGACAAATGACGCACTGCAACTCGACGCCTCGCTTCACGCAAAAGAGCTCGGACTAAATTAAGACTGGCGGCGGCAGCGGCGGCGGCAGCGGCGGAGGCAGCGGCGGCGGCGGCGGGGCAGCAGAGGGTGCAAGGGCGTCACCCCACCTCTGACGGTGACGGCGAGCACCGCATTATTTCCCTTGCATAACAATCATGGGAAAAAAAAGCTTTCTTTCTAATGTTCCTGACAACTCACTCAGGTGTCAAACTGCCGCAGTGTAGCGCTGACTACTGGTGAGGAAGACTTATTTGATATGTTTATTTTTTTCTTCCAATTCTTAGCACTGCTAGCAGAAGGCCTTCCCGATCCATTGAAAGAAGCCCAGTATCATGATTTTTTTTTTTTTCATTCATTTGTGTTGTCAGCTGACGTCTCATCTTGGCTCGGGAACTCCGGCCGACCCCGGGGGAGCCGTGAGCAACAGCCGACTTCGACAATATTTACTTGCGACTCTCAAGAGTATCTACATTTGCCCCGTCCTCTCCTGCATGCTTGAACGGATATCCATCCATCCATCCATCCATCCATCCATCCATCCATCCATCCATCCCATCCATCCCATCCATCCCATCCATCCCATCCATCCCATCCATCCCATCCATCCCATCCATCCCATCCACACTGGCTTGTTGGTATTCCTGCAGTATATCTCAATGGCATCTCTGTGTTGTTGGAATCAATCACAGGGCCCCCCCTGAAAAAGCGCATTACCCTCGGAACTCCTCGGTTTGGGTGTGATTCTGGACATCGGGATGCCTAGAAAGCGGGCCAATGCCAGTTTCCACGGTAGCCGAATCAAAGGGAGTCTTTTCTGAGCCCGGTGTGTGTTTGTGAAGCGGGTGTGAAAAGATGGCTCTGTATGCCGGAGGTCCCGGCCAGGCCAGGTCCGCTGACAGCCGCTTTGCACTTCTCCCCTGCTCGGTGTGGAAGGGAAAAGACAGAAGGCACGTTTCCCGGTCCTGGCGAGGCGCCACTCGGGGGAGCGGCTCACTGTTGGGGTTTACAAGAGGAAGTAAACAGAGCATTGTGCACGGTAATCACAGCTTCATGACATGACCGGGCCTCAGAAATGGTCATATTTTGCCATCACATGGGAGGAGAACATAGTGGAGATGTCTTACTCAAAGAATACATTTCTTGTGCAAATGTTTACAAATGACTCACGTCTGTGCAACTGGCACGCCTTATCATTTCTTTGCCTGGATGTACGTTACTGACGGATCTTGGTGGGAGCTTCTGTTCAACGCCCACGGTGACTCACCGGCTGGTAAAGAGGAGCTCACGCCTGGAGACATCCTGAAATGTGAGTTGACCGATAAGACGCTTGAGTCCGACTTGGGAAACAAAAGGTTCACCAAAGGGTGAAGGGGATATTTCGGCACAACCAGTACCACCAGCCTTTCCGGTTATCTCGAATCAAGTTCTCGGAGGCCTCGAGAATGTCAAGTGAAAGTTCAAGGAGTTCCCGTCAGTGTCTGATTGCTGCAACCACCATTACTATTGACACTAGCAACTCAGTGATGTGTTATTGAAGGTTTTCCACGATTTCATGTTTCAAGGGCTGGCTCCCCGCGTAGCACACAAGGTAGGTTTGTTCACAGTTATTATCTTAGCACCACTGTGAATACAATAATTCCGCTAAGGATCCTATCATTCCTAAACAAGCACGGGGCAACTCTTACCACAGAATTGAAAAGGGGCTGACTCGGCTTCCGAGCTGTCAGACCAAAGCCTGACTTTGCACTATACCTATATACATGGCAGCTTCATTTCTATTGTGGCATGTGAAAAAGGCACCTGGGACAGACTCCCCACATCGTGGCAGATGGAAGAGCAACCGCACACCCACTCAGGTTTGGAGCCTTCGCTCCGAGGGGCCAAACATAATAATAACCTTGCGTTTCGTCAATTTGCACGCAGACGTTCCATGTTACACGGCCAGCGAAAGCAGAACATAACCACATTGTGAATGGTGGAAGTTGGAGGGAGTCATTTGTTCATCATCTAATTCGAGGGGGGGGTCAACGAAATGTGACCCAGTCGTACATTGACTTTTGATTGACAACTTGCCCGTCTGTTCTCAACACACGTGAAACAAAGCGCAAACCGCATTCTATAGTCAGCATTCTTTATCTTCACACCTTAAACCACTATTTTGGTTTTCTTCCATTTGTTGTGCCAATACACACAGCTCATTCCTTGCCATCGAGTAAGGGGCACGGCAAAATACAACCTTTTGGTTCCCTCTGCTGGATATAGGGCTCCACTGCAGCTTTTTTTTGTCAAATATATGACAACGTCATATTTGGGACGTGGCCTAGTGCAGTTAGAATCAACCACATGTATTTTCACCCCCGGAGAAATGCAACATTTGAAATATGAAGACTACGACAAATGTATTTTGTGTAAGCCTAGCACTTCCGGGTTATTTCCAAAGCAAATACATCGGAACAAGATGGTAATCCTCGTCACAGTTCATTTCTTAAAATGGCAAATGTGCTAATATATCATATTATGACTTTAATAAGATAACTATAATGAATGAACTGATAGAAAAAAAGTCCGCATTGTCAAGTTCTTCGAAATTTGGCGTGTCATATACTGCGTTCCTACGTTAAACCCGGAAACGTCTTGCTCTTGTCTCATCGCGCTTATCTTTGTTCATGTCTACGAGTACCCGAATGGAATGGGATGGGATGGGATGGGATGGGATGGCGGCAGCCATCTCGAGGACATAGCAACCTGCTTAATTCATTCTGCTTTTACGTTCATTCGGAGGTTGACTGGGAAACTGTAAATGTACCTTCTCGATTCGTTGTTTTTTTACTATGGACCGTGACTGACATTTTCTGATTGCCAGATGAACGTTTTAGGGACGGTACAAGATATGGCAGACTGCCTGATTTGGGCTCAAGAGAATGCACCACAATTCAACTTTGACAAAGTAAGGAATTTTGTTGTTCCCTGTCACGATAAGGAGATTGCCCTTTTTTTTTTTTTTTTTTAACTCCGTGAGTTTACTTCTGCAGCTACGGTACGTTTTGCCTAGCTCTTTCCCCAATAGTCATAGACAGCCATCAGGGGACACTGCAGAAGCGCATGAAAGTACAATAAGCACTGTTGCGCCACCGAGCGTTGAGGTTGATAAATGACATTTTTGAAGAAAAAAACCCAGCCCATGGCAAATGACTGTTTTGTCAACATTTGTATAAGTACTTCGTGTATAAGTGTATAAGATACTTTACGTGCCGTGCCCTATTTCTTGGAATGTGTGCGTCTGACAATACTTCATGAAGCTTTTTACTTTTCTTTTGCCTCCACCCATGGGGGACCGGGACGGGACGGGACGGGACGGGGGTCTTCTGGCACTTGTAAGTGGCTCTGAATCTTCAAGCTGCGTTCCAAAATGTCGCAAAGGACACTGGAGCTTGCGTTGTGCACACAAAATCAAAGACATTCCACAATGCAGCAATGCATTTTGTATTCACGGCGGTTGTTAATGAATGTCTCAAGGGGGTTCCCAGTTGCCGTCTCATCCAACTCTATTAGTTCTACACTTGTGACTCGCCCATCCACTGTCAAAGCAAATCAACATGAGCTTGCTAAATTGGGCTGCTTTTCAGACTTGCTTTTAGCATAACTCGTTTCTCCAAAGAAGGAGCATTATTAAGGCTAGCTGTGTTTTGTTTAGGATTGACATTTGTTGAAGAAGCCCATTTTTAGTTCTTTTGCAGGACAATATCGTTTGAATCGGGCATTCGGCGGCTGCGCATTTGAATTTGAATTGAGGCGGTCTACAAAATACATTGTTTGCTCTTACTCGAATGTTACATTGCAGTTTCTGTGATGATGGACTAAAACATAATGGTTATGTTTGTAGA
Organism: Syngnathus typhle; assembly: GCF_033458585.1. Taxonomy (NCBI): domain Eukaryota; kingdom Metazoa; phylum Chordata; class Actinopteri; order Syngnathiformes; family Syngnathidae; genus Syngnathus; species Syngnathus typhle. The sequence goes on from NC_083742.1 coordinate 20,684,068, forward strand.
CCTATTGTAACTTGTAATAAATTGATCTGTGAATTATTGATCATTGACAAGTGCTGCAGTCTTTTTTTTTTTTTCTTACAGAATGTGACATTAGTGTAGGTAAATAACATCAATATGTCATTTGTTTAATTTCTTCATTTTATTTATTCTCCTCAGGATTGTGAGTGGTGTGACCAAGCCGGCCTGCCCGAATGGGCAGTTTTAAATGCACTGTCACTTCTTATTGTTCGAGTTATACACCATTTGAGCCTAATGGGAAGTTTAGTGCTTGTCTAACTTTCTTCTTTTTAGTATGTCCTGTGTTTTAGAATTGGCTGTGGGGCACATATGATTGAGCCCGCTAAATTCTGCCTGACAACAGGTGACCATGCAGTGAACGTGCCGAGAGCAATCAATTGGAGTCCTTTTTTTTGATGACTGTTGTATCATATCAAACGCCGCTGTTCGTTATTCGAACTGGTTAAATGGAGAACTCAATCACCCGGCATGCAGTGGCAGGCAGGCAGGCAGGCAGGCACCACGCGCGTCTTGTGCTGTTATTTTGGAACGCGCGTTCACAAGAGCACCCGCTCGCCTGCTCGCTCGCTCGCTCGCTCGCTCGCTCACGAGGCGGAGTTTCTCGAGTCGTGTGTCGCGAGCCGGTTGGTGGGGTCGGCGCTCCGGTCCACTCTTTTCTCGTGCAGAACCCAATCACATTGCCAAGGCGTCTCGTCTCGGACGACGCGCCTAAGAAGACAAAAAAGAGCAAAGTGTCTGCAGTGTGCGAGCGAGCATGTGAAATGGGAAGATGTTCTCCTTTGGGAAAAAAGCCCCGAACAAGTTGCTGTTGCTGTGGATCTGCGGACTGCTTTGGGGCTCGCTCCCGGTCGATCGAGCGTCGGCAGGTAAGTGCTACTTTGCAACTTTTCCACACCAATGACGATCGATCGATCGATCGAACGAACGAACGAACAAACTTCTCCTAAAGCTGCACGTGTGCTTTGTAAAGCCACTTTTGGGCAGCCAGGCAGGCGACCACGACCAATAAGAGTGTTGTTAGCTGTTGCTAGCTGCTGTTGTTTCCAATTGCTGAAATGCTGTCACTCGAATGGCGTCATTTGTCATCATGTCCGCGTCTCGACCATCTTCCATTAGGGACAGCTCCACATGACTGTCTGTTGACTTCCAATGCGAAAGGTGCAACAATAAAAAATGCGTTCTTTTTCACCGTGATAATGCACCTACAACACAGTGGGACCAATTGATGATCTATTCAACGTACTATTTCTAATCTAGAATTAGAATCCTCCAAAGTGGACTCCTTCTGTATGTTGTTGACTTTCATTAGCGTCATACCAAAGTGGTTTTGCACTCACTGTCTCAGTATAAAATCATGTTAATGTACTTTCTAGATTTCGTTGAAGCTCATTCAGAAGAGTCTGCATGGTGATGACAAGAGCGACCACAGGCTCTTTTCAAGACGAAGGGCTCAGGCTGCGTGCGTGCGTGCGCTCGCATGTGTTTTTCTGATGGCTATATACATTGTTTACACTCGTATGCCTTTTCATTGGCCTGGTGTGTCCCCCACCACCCCCGTGCCCGTGGGCATAATCAGGAATCGTTTCACTCTGACTCACTCCATCATGCATTGAAAATATCAGCAGCAGTGGACTCCATGTGTTTTGTGACAATAGCACTCAAGCTACAACACACACACACACACACATATCCTCTGCTGACATGTCTCACCATGTGCCCGATGTATTTTGTGATTGGTATCGGCAGCATCCGCTAGTATATGATAAATGTCCCAAATGATCTCCCAATCTTACGAGCATTCTGTTAGCGGCATCCTATTGTGCCCAGTGAGGAGTGGAGTCTTCCCTGAGAAGCCGTGTAGGGCTCTGACAAACAAAAAGAGACACTTGAGTCAAGTTGCATTTGTTGGCTAAACCTTGGCACACAAGCAGTGACAAGCTCTGCTCTTGACTCTCTAATTAACACTAAAGACTGACTGACTGACTGACTGACTGGCTTTGCTGCGCGCTCAAGTGTCAGAACATGCTTCCTTGGACTCGTTCGTAGCTATCGCACCTCTCCTCTCTCATTGCGGCTGTTCCCAAAATGTCAGTCCGTCCGTCCGTCCGTGTTAGTTTGGAGAATTTCTGTGACAAAACGGCTTCTGGGTGTCTTTGTTTTGACCCTGCACTCTTGAAGAATCAGCCAAGTGCATTTGCAGGGGGGAGAGCGGCCGACCGGTGGTTTGAAGCTAACATGACAGTCAGTCACTCTGACATCATCGTGGCGACGGCAGCAAAATGAAGCCGAGAGTGCATGTTCATCTTTGTCACGACAGTAAAGGGCAAAAAATGCCACTGTCTTATTTGAAATCGTCTCCGCTGAGAGGGGGCAACGAAATCAAAGCAAAGAATTTTGAATTTGAATGAGTGGGAGTTTAAATCCAGGACAGTCAGGTAATAAGTGCTAACCCTAACCCCCACAAATAGGAACAACGCCGAAGAAAATGCAATGGAGCCAGTGGAGCAAACACACCAAGGCTGAACAGTCGAACCTAGTTTGCGGGACTAACAAATTGTTAACTTTCATAGCTACTCATTACGGATTCTTTTCTCTATTGTGAAGACTCAAACAGTCGCACTGGTCAGTCACACGTGTTAAAGGTCCTCGCCTCATTCACTGTGGATGACCGAATAGCATCATTGCCGTCGGCTCAATGGACGCGCTTGATTGCGTTGGTTTGCCTCGAGAGACAAAAGGGTAAGAAATCATCCATCGGCTGTCATTCGTTTTTCGACCATCTTTGCTCCAGCTTTACCATCGTCTTTACCGCAACCCAAGCAAAGAGACGACGGAAAAGCACGCTGCCTCGGACGGCTCGACTTCAGAGCGCATCAGTCCAGATGACAGGCCGGCAAGGAAAGCAGCGAGAAGAAACCCATGGATCCGTGCGGCTGTGGGCACCTTTTATGTTCAGCTTGAAGGATGGCTCCAAACTTGCCCACCTCTCTTTCTTCACTGGCATTCAAATGAGAGCTTTGCTCAACTCCCACGGCCTGCTGAAATTGAAAAGGCGCTTTTCTTCAAGCCTGTCTGCTGTAACTTTTGAAAGGCACTTTTGTGACTGCTGCTGCTGCTGCTGCTGCTGTCGTGCTTGAGTGTAAATAGTTTGGGACAGCCGGTCCATGCGCCGTAAAGCAAAATGATCATGTTTGCTGTCAGCAGGCTTTCCTTTGGTGCATGTAAAGCCACTCTGCATAATGTTATAGGTTTTCAGGCAAAAGCTTCAGGAATGTTTAGGTGAAGGTTACTTTAAGAGCCTCTGGAAAGAAATGTAATGCGTTGTGAAGTGCGTGCATGCACGCTACCCTGGTAAGAACAAGCAGAATGCTAATTAGCCGGGTGCTTCTCTAGCTAAATGTCAGATGTGTGCTATATTAAGAGCACAATACTTTACTGGCTCTTGTTTTACCTGTATTGTTTTTTTCCTTGCCATTGCCATACTTTGTCAAAACTGCAAAAAGATGAGTCATATATATATATATATATATATATTTTTTTTTTTTTGGTCCTTTTTTACAAATGTGCCTCTTTGCCCTTTTGGCTATTTTTCTCCAGCGTCCTTTTATGGCGATGGCTTTGTACAGCTGAAGGCTACAGAATCGTCCGACCATAACAGGCTCCGCTTTCGCTTCCGAACTTCCAGTACCGACGGGCTGCTGTTTCTGGCCGCCGGCCAGAGCGTCTACTTTCTGCTGGAGCTCAACGCCGGTCGCCTGCAGGTGGGTACATCCAGCATATGTGCTCAAGCATACATTGCACGCATGGCTCGAAAAAAAAAAAAAAAAGTGGCACTCGCTCACCCCCTTCTTCCTTCAACAGGCTACCAAATAATTGCGCTCACAATTGCGAGTCCGGCTCCAGCGTGTCTCGCTGGAAGCCGGCGCTCGCTTAGCGGCCGCTCGACAGCGGCCTTTGACAAGCACGTCATGACGATTATTTTGACAAGGTGACACGATGCGCTCGGGGTACGGCTCGAGGCGGAGGGCTAACGGTGCTCTTCCGATGCCACCGTTGTAACCCCAGGTGACGGACGTCCTTTAACGTGAGGCCCCTCGTGTGTTCTCTTCCCCAGCTGAAAGTCGACTTGGGATCTGGGGAGCAACTACTGCGATCCGAGAGGGGCACGCAGCTCAATGACCTGGCCTGGCATTTTGTGGAGGTCGACCATTCCAAGCGCAATGTCACTCTGACAGTAAACAAGAACTTTCACACGAGCGCCGAGATTCCCGGGCCCCGTCACGTTCTCCACGTTTCCGAGGGTATCTACGTAGGAGGCGCCTTTGGCCTGGACAAATTTTACCTCCCCAGAGACCTCGTGGGCTTTCGAGGCTGCGTGGAGGACGCGGTGTTCAACCGACACGACTTGCTGTCGTCGCTGAGGCCGTATACCGGATTCAAGATGGTCCACGAGGTGTCGCTGGGTTGCAGTCCCCAGTTTTTCGCCACGGAAGAGGACCCCGTCAGCTTCTTTAGCTCCAGGGCCTACGTTTCTCTCCCCCCCTGGTATGGCCAGCAAGAAGCCGTCTTGGAGTGTGCTGCGCGTACTTGGGCCCGAGATGGCCTACTCGTGTACATCTCTGCCAAAGAGGGGGGCTTTGCGGCGCTGGAGCTCCGACAAGGCCGGCTCGCGGCCATGGTCGGCAGCGGCGGCGGCGGGGGCAAAACGGAGCTACGTTCGCTTACTTTGATCAATGACGGGAAATGGCACGCTATCGAGATGCGCTTGGATTCTCAGACGCTCCAATTAGCCGTCGATGGGCAAATGGTGAAAAGCGGTTTGGGCTCTCGCCCAAAGGGGCTGCACTTCAAAGGCTCCCTTTTCATCGGCGGCGTCGACGACGCCACCAGAGCGCAAGTCCCAAAGGCCGACTTGACGTCCGTGTCAGGAAAAGCAATGCGCGGAGGCTCCTTCAAAGGCTGCCTGAAGAATATTCGAGTGAACCGAGTCACGACGGGCCTCGCTCACGCACTCGTCACCAAGGACATCTCGGTCGGCTGCCAACCCGAGAAAGAACCGGCGCCGTCGACCGCTCCCACCGGTGCACCGGAGTCGCTGTTCTTCCTGGTGACCCCGACGCCGACCCTCGCCAGAGGTTTGGACAGAAGGTACGGCTCTGATTTTGTGCAGCTGAAGCCTCTGATCGTCGACGAAGGCGGCCGAGCGTCTCTGGAAGCCAAGCACATCAAAGTTCTGTTGGATTTCAAGACGCTCGGTATTCGGCAGTCTCAAATCGTATTTGAAATTCGAGAGCAGCCCACGCACGGTCAGATCAGGCTGGACGTCGATCAGGACCGAGCCGAGAATACCTTCGGCATGTTGGACCTTTGGCACCAACGGGTCATGTACATCCACGGAGGTTCCGAAGATCCCGACGACTTCTTCTTGTTTTCGATCGCTTCCAGCAGTCGCAAAAAAGTTCCCCGTTATCTTGGAGCGGACAAATTGTATCGCTTCAACATTACAGTCACAGCCACCAATGACGCTCCAGAGTTGAGTCTCCCCCAAGGCAATCTTTTTGTCTTGTTGGAAAACTCCAAGAAACGTCTGAGCGCAGATGTTCTGAAAGCCACCGACGTGGACAGCGACGCCGCCCGTCTTGTTTTTAGCGTGCTGGGGAACCTGAATGCAGACGCGGGCTATTTGGAAATTGACAACGACCCGGGAACGGCGGTGAGCTCATTCACTCACTCGGACTTGCGAGAATCGCGAGTGTATTACGTCCACGTCGGTGTTCCGAACTCCAGGATCGTGCTTCGAGTCAGCGACGGGGAGAAGGTCAGCAACACCGTCGTGCTGAGGGTGATGGCTGTCCAACTTGAGTTTCAAATTGCCAACAACACGGGTGTGAATGTCAATCAAGGCGAAACGGCCGCAATCGGTTCGTCGCAACTGTCGGTAGAAACCAACGCCGTCGACCAAGCGGTCGACATCCGTTACGATGTGGTGGGACGACCGCGGTACGGCGCGCTCCAGAGACTTCACTCCAGCGGCGAATGGAGGCCCGCCGACTCCTTTTCCCAAAGGCTTTTGGAAAAAGGGCGCCTGAGGTACGTCAGCACCTACCGCGAGATTCAGACGTCCGACGCCAGCGATTCGTTTCAATGTCAAGTCGTTGTGGCCGCGAGGGCGAGCGCTGAATTGCTTTTCCCCATCACCGTCAAATGGGTGGCGTACAACTTGGTCAGGAACCGAATGATCCACTTGGATAAAGTCAGGAACGTAACACTGAACTCTGAATATCTGTTTGCCGAAGCCACGGGTGTCGTGGTCTCTGAGGAGAATCTTTATTTTCGAGTTCTCACCACCCCAAAGAAAGGACAGCTGCTTCTCCGCACGACGGTCCTGACAAAGAACTCCACTTTTAGTCAAAGAAACGTCACGGATCTTCATGTCCACTATCAACTAGTCGAGCGGCCTCACGAGGACACGCATGACCGGTTCAAGTTCCACCTGTTCTCCAAGCACGCTCAGTCCCAGAACTACGATTTTCAGTTTGCCATCAAAGCGGATGTGAATCATGTTTTTGTCCAAAATAGCGGACTGGTGCTTCAAGAGGGCCAAAGTAAGGCGATCACAAAAGAGGAGCTGTTTGCAGAAACGTTACTTACGCAGGAGATGCACTACACGGTGATAAGTAGTCCCAAACACGGAAGGCTGGCTCGTATGACGCGCTCCAACTCCAGCGACGGCAGCATCCTCACCTTCAGCAATCGGGATCTCTCGGACCGACGCGTGGTGTACGTTCACGACGACAGCGAAACAAGTCACGACGACTTCACCTTCATCGTTTCCACCGCCCGAGGTTTCAAATCGTTTGTTGCGGACGAGGAAATCGGCTCCAAAGAAGGAACGTTCAGCATATCCGTTCAACTCGTCAACGATCAAAAACCGCTACGGCTCGTCGATCGAGTTTTCCAGGTGGTGAGAGAAGGACAGAGGCTGCTCACCCTCGACGATTTACGTTACCACGATCCCGATTCGGATTTTGACGACGGCCAGTTGATTTATAGCCGCCGCGGAATTCCCGTGGGAGATTTGGTGCTGGCCAACGACACTGCTCGTCCACTGTTTGAGTTCCGACAAAAGGATTTGGACGACAGGAAAGTCTTGTTCGTCCATAAAGGCGCAAGCTTCGGCAGGTTTGTGCTCTTTGTCTCGGACGGCAAGCACATTGTATCCGGCCTTTTAGACGTAAGTGCGCAGGGGCCTTTCCTGAACGTTGTCAATAACACCGGCCTGCTGGTACGGAAGGGACACTCGGCCACGTTGTCCACGGCTAATTTCAGCACGGCGTCCAATCTGGACATTCGCCATGACGGAGAAGTGGCCTTGGAGTTGAGCGGCAGGCCTCGGCACGGACGACTCTACCGAGAAGAAACGGCGGCCGAGTCCTTCACGCTGTCGGACCTCAAGAGCGGATTCGTCTCTTATCGACACGATGATAGCAAACATCTGGCAGATCATTTCAACTTGACCGTAAGGGTGAAGGACGTCCGGCTGGCGGTGAGGATCGACGTCAAGGTTTACCTGGAAAGTCAGCGGAGGCCGCCCGTTTTGCAGCATCGCAAACATTTACTGGTCGAGGAGGGAGAATGGGTCCGGATTGACCAGACGGAACTCCAGGTGAGCGAGCGCCGCACATGTTTGATTTATCCCGCCGTCTCGAAAATGTAACCGCAGGCGCGTCCTTTCCGACTGGCAGGTCACGCACGAGGACAACGTGCCGTCTGAGATCGTCTTCACCGTCAAGGCGGGTCCCCGCCACGGCTTCCTGCGACATTCTGCCCAAGCGGACCCACGTCGCGACGGAAACCGGGACTCTCCCGTCCGGACGTTCACTCAAAAGGACGTCGACGACGGAAAGGTCCAGTACGTGCAGGTGGAGCCCAATCAAGTCAACGACACCTTTGTGCTGGAGGCCACCAATGGCGTCAGCCGCGTCGCTGACATTAGCATGTGGGTGGATATCGTACCCCGGCTCATCCCGCTTGGGGTCTCCAATTTCACCGTGGAAGAGGGCGGCTACAAGGCCCTGAGCAATCAACAACTGCAAGTCGACAACGGACACTTTGCCGGAACCAACCTCTTGTTTCACCTGAGCCGGCCCCCGCGTCACGGCCACATCGAGCACTCCCGCCAGCCCGGCATGCCCCTGACGGCGTTCAGCAGGAGGCAGGTACGATGCGAGCGCTGACAACTTGTATTCGTTTCAAGGCGCCCGCTAATCTCTTCAAGGGGTCGCCGCCGTACGAGCGAGCTGATGGTTTCCAAACGTTGACCAGGTGGAGCATGAATTCATCTACTACGTCCACGACGGCAGCGAAACGTCAGCAGACAATTTCACGGTGGTCGCCAACGACACGGGCCAGAGGAAGCGGAGCGAGGCTCGCACGCTCTTCGTCCGAGTCACGCCCGTCAACGACGAGCCCCCCGTTATCACCGCCAACAGGGTCCTCAGGGTGAGTGAGGCAGTGACTGAGGCAGTGAGGCAGTGAGGGAGGGAGGGAGCTGCTAGTTGAGAAAGAACCCACAGTTTACTCACTGGCGCTGAGCCTGTCGTTTCATCTTCCCAAATCACGAGGATCTGGGAGAAAGAAAAAAATAAATAAAATGCCACTTAGTTGCGAGAATGACAAGATGAGTCTTCACCTTGATTTGGAGCGAGGTGACAACCATTCCGTGGCCCTGGTAAAGTCCAACGAGACCTAACCGACACTGGCAAAGTACTGTACTGTCTGTCCTAGTCTGGCTCTTCAGCGCAGCGCACAAGTGCCTTTAGGAATGAGCACCTGCGTTACGCAAGAGCTGCTCTGGCGCAGCGCCGTCGACGCTCATCCTTTGTTGTCAACTCACGAGGGAATCAAAGTTGCTGGACTGGTGGCCAGCCAATCACAGGGCAAGAAAAGCACGTCGATGAAATTAGGAGGTGAAATTTGACATTTTGACGTTGAAAAGATTGTGGGAGGGCAGATTGAAATGGTTTCAGGGATTTTCTTCAATCGAATCAAGCTATATTTGATTGTAAATGCCTCACCATCGAAAATGTCACTCATGTTGTCCTATCGTGCTTCATCCGGAAGACTTTTTTCTTTTATATATACACACACACATCAGTTCTGCTCCATCGGATGATGTGCAATGGAAAACGGCTAAAGGAGATAAAAGAGCAGTATGGGAAAATTGCCTTGGAGCTGCACTATTGCAGCTCGCGTCCGTCCACTGTGTGTCATTTGGAAGTAAAGGGCACACGCACACGCACACGCACAGCTGCCTCCCTCCACTAGCCTTCAGCTGCGCAACAGCCTCCTCCACAGTTTTTTGTGCTACTTAGCATTTCTCCTTTTCTGTCATTGAATCTTACGGGACAGTCAAAATGGGTTTATTGTAAAGTGCTTTTTTGAAAGGAATGTACTCTTCAAAGGTGCAATGAAGACGTTTAGATGGTGACAAAATGATGACCAGTTTTAGTCTGGCTCTTGCCTGTTTTTGTCAATGTCCAGGTTTGGGTGTCGTCGGTGACGGAGATCAGCCTGGAGGACTTGAGGGCGCAGGACCTGGACACCCCCCCGGAGGAGCTCCGCTTCACCGTGACCCCAGCCAGCAACGGCCACCTGGCGCTAAAGAGTGCCCCCACCACAGCCGTGCTCAACTTCACTCAGGCCCACATCGACCAGGGACACTTGCTCTTTGTGCATAAAGGTAGAAAGCAGCTGTTTGATTTGCATCCGCTAGGAGGCGCTGCGCTTTTGCCGACGTCAACACAACCCGTGCAGTTGAACCCAAATTGGTTTCAGTTCAAATGTAGGCTTGTTGAGTTCAGTTCCAATATGTGTTTCATTTGTAATAGTGCCATTGAACAAAATAGATTTGCACAAGTTTCATGGAGCTGTCATGAGCCATCCGATTGTTCATGGTTTTGTTTTGGAATGCGTTTCTTCTCTTTCTTTCAGGTCCCATGTCTGGGGGCTTGAACTTCCAAGTCAACGACGGCGTGCATTTTACTCCCCGGCAGATCTTTAGCATCACCGCAAGATCTTTGGTCCTCAATTTGGCGCAGAATCGCCCCCTAAAGGTCTTTCCAGGTAAATCGAACCGTGACGTAAGCCGTTTCCGACAAAGACACTGCTTCTCCAAAAGGTTTTTATCCATCAAGTGTATGTGTTGACTCTTGGAAAGACAAAGGGCTTTTGGTGGAGATTTGGGCGCACCGAAAAAAGTTTTAGTTCCAGCTCGTCGGAAAAACAAAGCGGTAGTTTTCCTTTGTGCAGGATCTTGGAGGGCAATTTCAAATGCGGAATTGCAAGTGGTGACCAACGACGTCAGCGATACCTCCAAGCGCACCGTTACGTTCGACGTCATCCGACATCCCGCACTGGGGCGCCTGGTGAGGAAGCAGGCGGATAATTCCTCCGTTGACATTTCCACCTTCACGCAAGATATGGTTAGCCGGCAGGAGACGATTTCAATGACCGTGGGCTCCGGAGCCAGACCCGTTCACACGGCGCCACGCCTTTCTTCTTTGTGCGTCAGGTGGATCGGAAAGAGGTCCTGTACGTCCAAAGCGGGTCCATTGAGTCGGTGGGTTGGGAAGCCGCGGACTGGCTGACTTTCTCTGTGAGCTCACCGCCTTCGTTTCTGGAGAGTGTGACCTTCGAGATCCATATCTCCTATGAGAACCGACGACCCGACGGCAACTCGGTCCTTCTGGCCAACACGGGTAACAACGAGCGTTGGTTGTGAAGACGCACGCATGCGTGCCAATGTTCAAATGCTACGAATGCAGCGTACTTTTCCTTTTGTCAGGTGCTGAAGTCAAAGAAGGAGGGAGCGTCATGATTGACAAGTCCAAGCTGGACGCCAGCAACCTGATGTCCAAGCTGCCGACGCCCGAGCGAAGCGCCCACCAAGTCTGGTTCCAGGTGACCTCGTTGCCGCAGCACGGCGTGCTGGTGGTGGGCGAGAGAAACCTCACCAAAGAGAAACCCAACTTCTCTCAATTCATCATCGACAAATACGGCATCACGTACGCGCACGACAACTCCGAGAGCAGGCGCGATGCCTTCGCCTTCAGCGCCTGGGTCAACCCGAAAGGCCAAACGGCTCAAAGGCCTTTGGATGACACGGACGTGGTCGAGGAGTCTTTCCGCATTAGCGTCTCTGCCGTCAACGACCAGCCGCCCGTGTTGAAGACTCGAGCGCCCGGTCTGACGCTGGTGCAAGGAGACACGGTGGCCATTAAGCCGGAGAACCTCAAGGTTGAAGATTTGGACAACCCCCCCGATGAGATTGCCTTCTCTGTGATTAGCAAGCCCAATAACGGATACCTCGCTCTTGGCGGAAGATTAAACCAATCCATCGAAACCTTCACCCAAGCCCAGATCGATGACGGACGTGTTTATTTTGTCCATGACGGTAGGCCCGCTTCAGGGGTGTTTTACTTCAGCGTGACCGACGGCCATCATAAGCCCATTTACAAACTCTTCAACCTGGACGTGACAAACATCACCATCTCTCTGGTCAACCATACGGGCTTGACACTCCAGCAAGGTGGCGCTGTGGTTTTTCTCAACGGAGACAACCTCGGCGCCAAGACCAACGGCAGGAACGCCACCGTTCGCTACCGGGTTTCCAGACCGCCGAGGTTTGGCAAACTTCTACTGGACACCCGGGAGGTGTCCGACTTTGATCAGGAAGACGTGCAGGCGGGACGGCTGGCTTACCATATGAGCGATCCTTCCTCCGCCCAAGATAGCTTTGAGTTCACAGCCTTCACCTCGGAGGCCAATCTGAGCGCGCAAGTGCTAAACGTCACCGTGGCTCCTCTGATCCGGCTTGGCCAAAGTGCGAAGGCTCCCAGCGGGAGTGTCCTCAAACTGACCCCGGCCTACCTGGATGCTTCCGAACTGGCTGAGATGTGTAGCTGCGACCCGGTCTTTGAAATCCTCTCACAGCCCAATCACGGGAAAGTGGTTGGGCCAAAGCCACAAAAGTGGCGGCAACCGGAAGCGCTGGAGTCTTTCACCTTCCGGGATGTGACGCTAGAGAAGGTAGCCTTGGAAGTCAACGCCAACGTGAGCGCACTTCAACAATTGAACGACTCTGTGGGCTTCTTACTCAAAGCTGATAACGTCCAACCCGCCAAAGGGGACTTCCATTTCACCGTCGTCGTGCCACCGGACGTGCCTCCGACCACCAAAAATCCCGCCGCTGCGACGTCATCATCTCATTCCCAGACAACAATCCAGACCCCGAGAAAGGCGGCCACTTCCACAGCTGTCGTCGACACCCGGCAGTCGAGCAAAAAGCAACACGGGTTCAAAGGACGCCAGCGCTGGGGGAAGGGAACCAGCATTTTCGCCACAACTCTGGGGAAGCCGACCGCAGGAACGGATCATATTCCATCCTTCATGAACACGTCCTACCCGCAAAAAAGCTCTGGTCCTCTTCTGGTCGTCTTGCCTCTGCTGGCCCTGCTTCTGCTGGTGATCATTTTGGTGGGGCTGGTTGTTTTTCTTCGACACCACCACCACCACCACCGACGACGGAAGCGCAGGACCGACGCGTCAAAGGACCCGCCGCCGCCGCCGCCGCCGGGCCCGTCATACCAGAGTCAGAGGAGCGCCGCCGTCCCTACGGTCACCGTCACCCCATTAAGCCCCGCCGGCACGGGTAGCCCCGCTCTCAGTCACCTACTGGTACGGCACCAGCGGCGGTACAATCGCGACACGGTTGAGGCCAACATTCTTGTAAGCTCTTGGAGTGGTGATTCTTCCACCGCGTTGTCGCAAACGATCCAGACTGCCACCCCTTCGCTTCAGAGGAATCAGTATTGGGTTTGACATGTTGTCTTGGGGAAATGAATCTTCAAGCGCAGCAAAGGGATTTAGACCAACTGGTTGTTGTTGTTGGTTTTTCTTTTTTATTAACAGATAGCGCTCAAGACCTTTTGTACATATTAAGTCAAGGTAGCGACACTGATTTAAATTTAACTCTGTAAGATTCTGTTCAAAAGATCATACGGAAACTTTTCAGATAGATGTAGCTAAAAATGGCCGTCATGTGTCTCACATTAAGATGGGACGAGAAGACGTAAGCATTGTGCCGTCACAGAAATGGAGAAACCCCATCTAATTGGGTCAAGCGCCAGCGCCACGGCAACTGTGAAGACCACCAGAGGGTGCTGTTGCTAAACGTTACATACGGAGTGACACCACTGGAATGACTGATGTCAATTTAAAAAAGAAAAACTGTCAAATGATTAAACGTAGGATACGAGAAGTTTTGATGACTGGACAATGGAAATTTCTGCCATTGATACTGCCCAAGCATTTCACCACATGCTTTTCTAAATAGATTACTGACTCGATTTTATTTCCCCTAAACTCAGGTTTATCTATTTTATTCATTTGTTTATTTGTATATATGTTGCGAGTTGGCTGCTCTGGAATGCAATGTTTATAAGTCCAATCAGTGATTAAAACACTGTTTATTTCAATGAATACATCTATTTTACTGCCTAATGTTAGTACCACGAGCATGCGTAAACAACAAATGCTGTTTTTAAAGTTAACACTGTATAATGCTCGTTTTTTGTGAAAAGAATGCTACATTAACATTTGTTGCCATCACTTAAGCAGGGAAAAAAAGTGACTGAAATCTCTTTGTATTTATGTTATGGAATAATAATAATAAAAGTAGATGGGTTAAATGCAGAGGACAAATTTCACCACACCCAGATGTGTGTGTGTGTGTGTGTGTGTGTGTGTGTGTGTGTGTGTGTGTGTGTGTGTGTGTGTGTGTGTGTGTGTGTGTGTGTGTGTGTGTGTGTGTGTGTGTGTGTGTGTGTGTGTGTGTGTGTGTGTGTGTGTGTGTGTGTGTGTGTGTGTGTGTGTGTGTGTGTGTGTGTGTGTGTGTGTGTGTGTGTGTGTGTGTGTGTGTGTGTGTGTGTGTGTGTGTGTGTGTGTGTGTGTGTGTGTGTGTGTGTGTGTGTGTGTGTGTGTGTGTGTGTGTGTGTGTGTGTGTGTGTGTGTGTGTGTGTGTGTGTGTGTGTGTGTGTGTGTGTGTGTGTGTGTGTGTGTGTGTGTGTGTGTGTGTGTGTGTGTGTGTGTGTGTGTGTGTGTGTGTGTGTGTGTGTGTGTGTGTGTGTGTGTGTGTGTGTGTGTGTGTGTGTGTGTGTGTGTGTGTGTGTGTGTGTGTGTGTGTGTGTGTGTGTGTGTGTGTGTGTGTGTGTGTGTGTGTGTGTGTGTGTGTGTGTGTGTGTGTGTGTGTGTGTGTGTGTGTGTGTGTGTGTGTGTGTGTGTGTGTGTGTGTGTGTGTGTGTGTGTGTGTGTGTGTGTGTGTGTGTGTGTGTGTGTGTGTGTGTGTGTGTGTGTGTGTGTGTGTGTGTGTGTGTGTGTGTGTGTGTGTGTGTGTGTGTGTGTGACGATCATTGGGACTTGAACTGGAAACATAATTTTATTCTGAACTGATCAGGATCCAATGTACATGACTCAAATCTCTAAATGATGTAAGTTACATGATGTAGAATGCCATATTTGATTCATCACACGTTTTTATTAAACCACTTTAAAGGATTGTATGGTCTCCCTAACAGGCTTACAAGTTTCCTTGAATTCTTCTTTGGAAGGTTCATAACAACAAGTACGATTTGATATCCTTTGTACTAAAATGACATTCCAACTAAAGGTTAGAAGCGTATTCATGACTACGTATTATTACTCTTCTTATCTAAGACAATTGAATGATGCCTGGCACCTGCTCAGCACTCCTCGCTATTAGCTTAGCTTGCTCTTAGCGCTGGATACACTTTGATAGCTCACAGTCAAAGTCAAATTTATTTCAGTCTTGACTTTGCTTTGGTGGTGAAGTGGGACAAACCGCAATATGGAACCACATATTCTCGGAGGTTAGAGCGTGCGTGCGTGCGTGCGTGCGTGCGTGCGTGCGTGCGTGCGTGGACGGAGCAAGCCCCAATGTTCTGTCCATGTATTATGTTTGAGGCAGTCCAAGGCAATCCCGGACGATTTTTGTAACGAGATAACGATTCTATTTGTTGTCTCTAAAAAGCGTCAGTGTCGGTGAATAAGCTCGCGCTACACTTTCTGCTTGCGAGCTGATTGGCTGAGCCTTAATGGGCGTGGCTTGCAGCCTTCGCTGCTCGGCTCGGCTCGGCTCGGCTCGGCTCGGCTCAGCTCGGCCTCTCTTTTTTTTTTTTTTTTTCTTCCTCCTGCCTCTTGCCTCTTGCTGCTTGTGAGCATCGACTCGCATCGCATCTCAACATGACGGCCAGCATCCGATACAAAAGCCGGATTCCGGTCAAGACGGGTGAGCCAGCCTCATTTTTCCTTTCTTGTCTCGTTTGGAAGCCGTTTGATTCAATAGAAGCGCTTGCTTTCGTTGTGTGTGTGTGTGTGTGTGTCCTTGCACCTTCTCCTCCTGCTCCTCCTGTTTCATCCTCGAATCCTTCGTGTCGATCGTGGCCCACAGAGGAAACCGCCGAGGTAAGATGTCCTTTTTTCCATTCTTTCGAGGGAATTTAATCTCTGTTTTTGACAATCATTTTCATTAGGAATGCATTGTGAAGGATACTACAGGAGGAGGCAGGGAGGGAGGGAGGGAGTCAGGGAGGGAGGGGGCATTGTGCTGGTAGATTCGGTTTCATTTTTAGAAGTGGAGCAGCATCCATTATGGCCAGCCATCCTCTCCTCCTTCAGCCATCATCATTTACCCTACATCCATTTTGAAAAGAAAGCTACATGGCCTTCAGGACCCCCATCCCCCTCATCTCACCTCTGCTCCCCCCCAGGTCACCCCCCCCCCCCCCCCCACACACACGCACACACACCCCCACACACTCCCCCATGTTTGCATGTGCTGGGTCCTGAATGGCTGATCATGCATTCATAATATGCCTTTATTCGGTTGCACTGTGAGCCCAAGAGTGGCACATTTGGAACAGGATGTATTCATTGTCAAAATGGGTCAAGTTAAAAAAAAAAAAAAGGGAAAGAAAAATGATATTATTGGATTGTCAATGATGTTGAATAGTTGTGGTATATTTTTAAATTTTAGATTTCTATTATTCATCCTTTTAATTTTTAGTATTTCATTTTGTGTTTTGTGTCATTATATCCCTCATTTTGTATTATGTTTTTATTTCTTATTTCATACTTGACATTTTTTTATTTTACAGTTTGTATTTTTAATGATTTATTGTTGTGCTTTATTTTATTTAAAATTGGACGGATGGACGGATGGATGGATGGATGGATGGATGGATGGATGGATGGATGGATGGACGGATGGACGGATGGATGAATGGATGGATTGGACGGACGGATGGATGGACGGAAGGACGAACGGATGGATGGATCACGAGTTAGAATTGACGCTAATGTGGTGTTAGTGCATTGAGCTCATGTGACTCTCGCAAAGAGCCTCAACTTTTTGCATCACAAATCGTATCAAAGATGTCCTTTTCTAATATCGCAATTGAATTAAATAATGTTGAAAGTTCAAATCAATGTCATTTCTTGAAAACATAGATTTGATGTTCCCAGATACCAATGTTATTATTGTCGTTTGCAGTGCTATACTTCTGTATCTTTTTCCTGAAACAAGTGTGACTTTACTTCTGCTTATGAGAATAAGCAACATGAAGCTGCTGTGTGTACAGATGATCACGAGATTATGGGGGTGGACGGACGGCTAAGAAGGGTGATGTAAGGCCACAATGCTATTAAGCCTTTAATGACCTTCTCACGGTGGCAATTTACTCCAGTGCGCACTCACTCAAAAATGTGGATTTCTAAAACTATTGTTGTAGTTACACATCTGATAAGCTATTACGTTTAGGGAAAAAATCATTATTGGATTATACATATCCACATATATATATATATGCACTTTGTGGATTGGAATCATGTGTTTCTACTGCCTTATAGGTATCTCCACTACCTTAAGGTACCACTTGTTCTTGCCTTCCAAACACCACAAGCCACATCCGCAATGTGCACGCTCGTGTGTAGGTCATGTGACCAGAGGGGTTTGCAATGATGTGAAAATGGGACCTATCACAGTAATGCCATATGTGTGGGCGGGCTTGCGTGGTGATTAGTGCACCAGAGTGCAAGGTGACTTCCCATTTAATCTGGGAGCAAGCAATCTCCATACTAGCCAAAGGTCTTCTTGATGCTTCTTCACTATCTTCAGAGCCCAGGTGTGAGTTCCCATCCTGTTGTTTGTTGGCTTCTGTTTAGTCTTCGGATTGAATGATGACCTCCTGTAAGGCCTTTCCAGGCAGATAAGGCGGACAGACACACAAACTCACTTGGAGCAAATCCCGTTCATAAACAAATCATTTTGCAGTCGCATGCTCTCAGCTCACACACAAGTTTATGACTTTTGCTGGAAAACTGGGATTAGGACTACAAGCATTAAACTCCCGCTTCTTGCGGTAACGTGTTGCCAGGCAACACTGTGTGTGTGTGTGTTTCTGACGATATTGCAGTGACCCGTCCACAAGCTTGTACTGGGCTCATTGGTTGGATTGGATTTTGATGTTGGACGACTCAAGTGGGCTTTTGAAGAGATGGGCGTGTGTGAGTGCGTGCGTGTGCGTGTGCGTGTGCGTGTGACAGCTGGCCTCTGAGACAAAGGCGCTTGAGGCTTTGTCTGCTGTGCTGTGCATCTGCTTTTTTTCTTTAACGAAGACGAAATATACACGAGCACACATGTTACACTCCCTCCACCGTCACCTAAAAGGGAAATGATTCAAGCAACAAAGAACACAATTAACTTGTGCTGATTGAACTGTATGAAGTATTTTGGTCCAACTCGGTGATAATGCGTGTGAGTCAACTATCGACCACGAGATGGCAGCACACTTATTTAGTTTTGAGAACGTTTGAAAAGTCACTAAACAGGACGTCGTGTATTTCTTCTGCACTACCTAATTATTGATAAATGGTTGCTGGAAATGGTTCAAACGGTTGGCTAGGGCGGAAAAAACAACGACAACTTTTGTCCAACATCTCATCTCCTTGTGACGTGTGCAACTCACTGGACTTAACAGCGTGCGCCTGCCTAGCTGCTACTTGGATGGTGGGAAAGAAAAAGATCGAGCACGCGTCAAATGAATGCATTTCGATGAGGCCTTCCTTCCTTTCCCTGGTTTGCTCCCACCCACCCAGACAGACAGACAGCAATTGGCTGCGCTTCGGCTGGCTTTCGGTTTTCCTCGGCTCGGCTCGGCTCGACGCGGCGCGATGTGAATTCCTGCGTACCTGTCTGAACAAGGGCGGACGCCGCGGCTGGCGGCCGACCGGCGGGCGGGCAAGGAAAAAACGTTGCTTTTGTGGCTGTGCGTTCCGTCTGTTCTGTCCCGATCCCGTTGGATTCTTCTTTGACTGGGTGCACACTTGTAGCATGGATGCCATCATGCTACAGGAGAAACTCGTGGAACGACTCCTGTGCCCGCGTGTGAGAACGGCTAGACAGAAGGTAAAATCTTGGGAGGCTTTTTGGATGGAAACCATTGAGGTTACGCATCAGAATAGTACAGTAAGCACTCGCAGCGGAAATTTGGATGCAACAGTACTGGTACGCCGCCACTTTTGGACCCTTTTCTTATTCTTTTGTTCAAATTCTTATTGTTACTAAGCAGTATTTTTTTTATTTGGCAGAAAGGGGGGGGGGGTCTCAAGTCACGTGACTTGGAGTCGAGTCGACTCAAGTCATATGACTTGGACTTGTGTCGACTGACTCGCTGATTTTGATTTGCGACAAAAAGTGAAAAGACTTCACTTCCGCTTGAACCCGTGACAAGCTGTTCGAACTGTGCACATTTGAAAGTCAATTTGTTCGTATAAAGTGAAAATTGACTTCCTTTTTTTTTTTTTTTTATGTCGGCCGGCCACGCCACAAATCTTTGGCTTAACTGTCAGTTGTGTAGCGGCCGGCCGGCCAAATGTCAACATTCATTCCATCATTGAACCCATTTTTTAGACTGCCGCTCCATTGTTTGTGTAACTGGTTTGGCCAAAACATTGCCCAAATCATTCGTAGCGGTTACTGTAGATGGGGAAAACCAAGGAGTTATTTGTATTGGCTGGGAATGGAACCCGGCTCAACTGCTTGAGAGGCAGCTATGCTGACCACCGTTCCACCAATGCTTAGTGTGGGCCTTTTTCACTACAGCACCCTTTGCTGGACTTGCACCTCTTGTCAATTCCAAAGTGACAGATTGGCCGGCCACCAGAATGTTCCTCATGCTAGGCTATGCTATGCTATGCTATGCTATGCTATGCTATGCTATGTGGGTTCATTCATTGACTTTCCATTTTGCGTTAGCGCCTTCCTTCCTTCCTTCCTTCCTTCCTTCCCTCCCTCCCTCCCTCATCAGTGGACGTTTTGTGTTGTCTCTAAAAACGGCAGCTGTGCGTTTGCACAGTCAGTCGTGAGTTTTTTGGGGGTTCTGGTCAATGTGGCGTCTGTGTGCGTGTGAACGTCCTCGACTGTCATGCAGCCAACCTCCCTCCGTCTGAGTGTGTATTTTTATCTCGATGTGGTGATGTTTTGCCGCAGTGTGCAGGAGAGAACAGCCTTTGCTTCTTTCCATCCAGTCAAGGCCGATGGCCTCTCCAAAGTCACTCTTGCTTCATTTTTCCCCAATGACGGCGGAGGGCCGGCTAGCTGGATAAAGGGTATGTCGGTCGGTCGGTCGGTCGGTTCTCCGCTTGCCACCAGATTTGATGAACGTTCTGTAAAGTTGGAGAAGCACGTCCAGTGATAATGTCAGCTTTCCATTACGGCGCGCCAGCCGCTGCTCCACGCTTTGAACTGTTACATAGAGTGGCGAGAAATGTAGCGCAGTACGGTGGGTGAGATGTTTGCTCCTCCATCCGTTAGTGAGTGCTTGAAATGCATCCAAACAAGTCGTCTTCTCTTGTCCTCCCTGCTGCTTTCTACCCGTCTACCTGTGTTTCCATGCACACGTGTGTTTTCTAGGAGAAGCAGTATGTGGGCTTTGCCACTCTTCCCAACCAAGTCCACAGGAAGTCGGTGAAGAAAGGCTTTGATTTCACTCTTATGGTGGCAGGTGTGTTTGCTTTCTCTGTCGCTTCTCAAAGGTCAAATGAGAACCGTGGGGGGTTTGTTGGGATCTGATCAGGTGAATCTGGAATGGGCAAGTCCACTCTGGTCAACAGTTTGTTCCTCACTGACCTCTACAAGGACAGGAAGCTGCTGAACGCCGAGGGTGAGTGGCGTGGCGTGGCGTGGCGTCACGTCGCCATGCGATGCGTTTGCGCCGCTATTTATCTCACGGGCTTTTTCTACTCTTCTATTTTGTCATGTGGTCACGGTGACCAGAACGCATCAATCAGACAGTAGAGATCATCAAACACACCGTGGACATTGAGGAGAAAGGAGTCAAGCTGAAGCTCACCATCGTCGACACGCCGGGCTTCGGAGACGCCGTCAACAACAATGAATGGTGAGCTGGCCGCTTGCTTGCTTGCTTGCTTGGAAGAAGCTCGCACTCAATGTGCTGACCTGCATGTGCAGCTGGAAGGCCATCACAGACTACATCGAGCAGCAGTTTGAGCAGTACTTCCGAGACGAGAGCGGGCTCAATAGGAAGAACATCCAGGACAACAGGGTCCACTGCTGCCTCTACTTCATCCCTCCCTTTGGTCATGGGTAATATACTACATATACTACATGCCCACACACCAGAGGTTGGCCATCAAGGTGGACAAGTCCTTCCTTCTCTGACACGGTTTGGCGCAGTTACGTATTTGTAAAGCCGCGACGCTTTGAAATATTGTGGTAGCAAACGCACCGCAGCCAGCCAGCCACGCAGCCAGCCAGTCAGTCAGGCAGCCACGCAGCCAGCCAGGCAGCCCGCCAGCCAGCCAGCCATCCCATTGACACACATGCGTACGCACGTCTGGGCTCAGGTTGCGCCCGGTGGACGTGGAGTTCATGAAAGCGCTGCACGAAAAAGTCAACATCATCCCGCTCATCGCCAAGGCCGACTGCCTCACCCCCAGCGAGATCAAGAAGTTGAAGGACCGAGTGAGTGCGAGCAAGCGAGCGAGCATTTCTGTCTTCCTGCTGCCACGCACACGTGTACAGTCTATATGTACACACCTATTCTGATAGATGTCGCTCGCGTGTGCACAGATACGAGACGAAATTGACAAGTTTGCCATCAAAGTCTACCAATTCCCTGAATGTGACTCGGATGAGGACGAGGAGTTCAAGCAATTGGATAAAGAGCTGAAGGTATGACTTTCCTTTCCTTTCCATTTCCGTCTGTGTGTGCAGCTTGGAAAGCAGCAGCGGCTGGCCGGCTGGCTGGAAGGCCGGCCGGCCGGCCGGCTGGCCGGCTGGCTGTCTGGCCGGCTGGATGGCTGGCTGGATGGATGTGGCTATTCTCTGGAGAGAGAACACGCTTTTGTCACTATTGTAGGAGTGCACGCCATTCGCCGTGATCGGCAGTAACACGGTGGTGGAAGCTCGAGGCCAGCGAGTGCGAGGGCGACTGTACCCCTGGGGAATCGTGGAAGGTGATGATGTCATCATTGTCAACGTGCTACTTTTCAAAGGCCAATTGAGGAACGTAAAGCGTTTGCTCCGTGCAGTGGAAAACCAATCGCACTGCGACTTTGTGAAGCTGAGGAACATGCTGATCCGCTCGCACATGCACGACCTGAAAGACGTCACCTGCGATGTCCACTATGAGAACTACAGAGCGCAGTGCATACAGGAGATGACCAGGTGAAGTCTGCTCTTGGGGAGGAATTTCGATCAAAAAGATGTACGGTACGGTACGGTGTGAGAGTTCGGCTCGGCTCGGCTCGCGTATCCTGCGTTATCCTCGTCCAGGTGCATCTTTTGAATTGTGTTGACGTGTGAGCTTCACCTCTTTCTTCTTCTCCCAGTAAACTGACACAAGATAACCGTATGGAGAGTCCCATCCCCATCCTGCCGCTGGCCACCCCCGACGCCGACACGGAAAAGCTGATTAAAATGAAAGATGAGGAGGTAAGAGGACAAGCGAAGGTTTGTTAGCTGCTAGCATGGCAGAATGTTTTCCCAATCTTGCGGTGCAATGAAATGATGT
This sequence comes from Syngnathus typhle, assembly GCF_033458585.1. Lineage (NCBI taxonomy): Eukaryota > Metazoa > Chordata > Actinopteri > Syngnathiformes > Syngnathidae > Syngnathus > Syngnathus typhle. The sequence goes on from NC_083742.1 coordinate 20,706,258, forward strand.
ACGGTGATGTGATGGGCTTGATTTGCTGCTGAAAGCTTCCTTCCTTCCTTCCTTCCTTCCTTCCTTCCTTCCTTGTTCAGCTGAAGAGGATGCAAGAGATGCTGACAAAAATGCAACAGCAGATGCACGACAAAGACTAGCAACAGCAATAAGGCCGCCGGCCCCATTTGCTTTTGTGCTTGAGTGGCGGCGCCAGTACATTGCCGTTGGTTCAGTGTGGTGGTGCTTTTGTAAAGTTGCTTCTTGAGTCCAAGTCACCCAAACTCCCCCAAGTGTGATTCAACAATAGAAAAGCCTTCTTGAAATCAGTGCACCTCATTTATAAACACAGTGCTTTGGGGCTATTTTGTCAGGGCATGACAATGTGTGCCATTTCCATTGGAATGCTCTTTTTTTATTCCGTGTGCTTGGTTGTGTGTGTGTGTGTGTGCATCCTCTCGTATTGGTCTTTGCGCAGTTGCTTCCCGTTGATCTCAATACATCTGACGAGCGATAAGGAATGCATTTTTTATAGTGGTTGAGGATGCCGAGTAGATCCTTTTGATTTGTTGTCATTGGTCGCACCTACTGCTAGTCATGATGATCTGACAGGGTTCTGGCCAGCCACGTAAGCATGCTACCGCTCGTCGTAAGAATCTGCTTGACACTCTCCGCAGCTTCACAGCTGACACTTGTGTCCAAACCTGTTGGGACATTTTTTCTTGCTTTTGTGGAGGAGCAAATACTGCAACGTTGACGCCTGCTGTTGTTTTTTTTTCGAAAAGTGTGAATTGTGCCAATGAAGATGAGCAGTGTGTGTGTGTGTGTGTGTGTGTGTATGAATGAACCCCAGTAGAAGGAAAAGTGTATCTTCCTTCTGTCCAAGTTGACAAATAATAAATGTGGTTTCTTGCCATTCTGTTCATAATTGTCCGCTTGTTCAAGTGGGACCATTTTCTCCATCGTTTCTCGCAAGCAAGCCATTCTTCCTTTGTCCCGACACATTACATTGGCATCTGTAATATCTGGAAGCATTTCGCTTTCAATCCAAACGCATACATTGGCGACCTCCACTATTGATTTCATTTATGATCCTAGGAGAGACAGAAAATATTAGTATTGTATTTAGATCAGTGGTAAAAGAATTACTCTTGAAAAAAACGGGTTTTTTAAAATTATTTTCACTATATTACAAATGTTAGTTGTGCATTTTGCAGTTTTGTGCCAGCCTATTTTCATTTGAAGGCATTAGAATAAACAGAAAGTTGCCAACGGTCACCACGATGCTCAGATCTCTCAGACGTGTCAAAAAAACAACCATTGCTGATAAAGAGAATTGGCACATTTTGGTCAGCTCCCGACTGTCCGAGGGCGGCCTGTCAATCACACGCCGCTGTCCCGCAAGAGCGGCTCGATGTCGTCGGCGTGGCCTGGAGGAGTGGCGGGGGGGCCAGCTGCGGCGGGCACGCCCGCGCCGCCGGGCCTGCCGTCCGAACACGTCCGGATGGCGGCGGCCGGCGCCCGCTCCTCGATGAAGGCGGCCACAATCAGCGCCAGGACCACGGCGCAGGCGCCAAACAGGAAGGGGGGCCCCGGAACGCTGGACTTCTGCAGACGCAGCAAAATCTTTGAATTTGTCAACATCATCTGCCAATCGACCAATTTGGCGACTCGACGGCCTTTCGGATTCCTTGATTGGCCGGAGGTACGCGAGGGCTATGTGTGTCGCACGTCTGGTCCGTGCATGCGCACCTTAATGTGTTGCGCGTCCCGTCCTTCTGCAGTCTGCACGTCGCTGAGCTCCACATTGAAGAGGAAGAAGATGAATCCGTACAGAGCGGGGCCCAAACCGTTGCACAGACCCCGGATGCCTGTGATCATGCCCTGGACCACGCCTGTGCATACGCATGTAGGTTACAAACACACGCACACACACACATGCCCCCTAACCCACGCCAGAGAGACCTTGCCGGTCCGGGGTGGCGCTGTGCGAGACCAACGCCGAAACGGCCGGGAAAGTGATGGAGGACATGGCGGCCACCGTGCCCGCCGCCCACATCATCCTGGAAGACGAAAAGGCCGAGCAGGGTTACCACGGCAACACTGCAACATGGTGGAGCCATTCCCCAAATGACTCACCAGGGCTCTGAGCCAAATGCGTACCAGGCCAGCTGCAGGAGCTGGAAGGTCAGACCCAGCAAAACCGTCTTCTTGTTGCCCAACGTACGCATCAGCACGCCCAGGAGAAGCGTCTTCAACAAACACACACACACACACGCACTTGCGGTTGCCTTTCAACTTCCGGTTCCAACAACGTGAACGGGGACACACCTGCGCAATGATGGACAAGATGCCCACCATGGCGATGAAGGCGGCGATGGCGGCGGGGGAAAAGTCGATGACCTGCAAAGGTGCGTTACTCGTGAGAAGCGCACGTGGTCCTCGTGTTTTGCGGAGTAGCGCGTGCGTCTTTGGACCTGTCTGAGGTAGAGGAAGAAGCTGGAGTACTGGCCGGCCTCCGGCAGGTACGACAGGAAGACGGCCACGCAGATGAGCATGACGGTGGAGTCTTTGCCCACGCGGCGCAGCGACTAGACAAAGGACAACGACAGCTCGCCGTCAAGGAGAGAGAGAACGTTGCCGCCGCCGCCATCGCTGCCGCCGCCGCCATCGCTGCCGCCGACTCACGGCAAAGGGGTCCGCCTGCTCCCAGGAGAGCGGAAAGCCCCAGGTGGCCGGCCGCATCTTGTCGGGCAGCGACTCAGGCACCGCCAGGAAGACGAAGGCGATGTCGGCCACCGAGATCACCGTGGCGATCAGGACCACCAGGCTGTCGCCGTAGCGCGCCGAGAGGTAGGCCCCGATGGCGGGGCTCGTCACCAGGCTGGCGGCGAACGTCGCCGACACCTGAGAGCCGGGGAGGTGGGCACACGCGTGAGGGCGGGTCCGGGCCCAGGCGATGGATGCCTTACCAGGCCGTACGCTGTGCTCCTCTGACGCTCGTCGGTGATGTCGGCCACGTAGGCGAAGATGACGGAGAAGGTCACGGCAAAGACTCCCGACACGGCGATCAGGGCAAAGTACCACCTGGGGACACGCAAGGACCACTTTGTCACGCCGACGTGGACGGCTTATTTGGAACCAGGGTTCCAATCCCCCAATTTGGCCTGACTAGTGGTTTTTTTCCCCGACACTTCCAGCGGTACCTGAAGGCACCGAATTCCAATCACCCATTGGAACCTCAGCTGGCCGCTATGTAAGCCGCCTTGGCTCTTTAGTTGTGCGTGCGTGCGTGCGAGCGAGGTCCAAATGTTTTGGCGCAATCAAACGATGGGAGACTCCACTAAGCACGACGTTGCAAATTCCAAGCTTGCTTTTTGTTCTGCCGGCGCCCGCCGCTGCCGCTCCCGCCGCCGCCCGGGGATCAGGCTCCCACATGATGGCTGCGTGAGAATCACGTGACCCTCAGCAGACTGGGCTCGCCGGCCCGGCAAACTCACCGGGGGCTGATCCTCATGAAGGGGATGGGCGCGCACGTGAAGAACACCGTCATCAGGAGGAAACGCTTCCTACCCCAGACGTCGGACAGGGCGCCGATCACGGGAGCCGACAGGAATGATAGAAAGCCCTGAGATAGGCACAAATACTTGCGTCAATGCACGCACGCACGAGTTCATCTCAGCAAACCGGACCAGCGCTCACTTTGACACCTTGCACCAGTCCGTTCATGAGGAACGTGTGCTTCGGGAAGGTTTCATGAAGAACCTGAAAGCATAAGCGCCAGCGGCAACATCGAGTTACCACCATAGCCTAGCCTAGCCTCAATGCTGCCACGAGTAGGCGAGTGTCTCACAGTCAGCATGGGCGTGGTCAGCAGTCCCCAGGCAAAGAACTCCAAGAAGATGACAATGACGGCGTGCGTCACCTTGGCCCGGCCTCGCCCGTGCTGCCACCCGAAAAACAAGACAAATCCTTTCACTTCCTCCCCATTGTTGTGAACCACTTCCCATTGACAACTATCATCTCTCCTGGTGGGACAATTTTTGTTTTTGCTACTAGCAGTCTATGGGCAGTCAGTTCAATGCGCTTCCAACACAAAGAGAATCGTTTCAAACAACTACAGGACCTTCTGCGAGCGACATGCCTGCCAACCAACGCGCAGAACAAAACGCCGGAAGCGTCAATAGTTGCTATGTTTTCAGACATTTATGGAAGAATAACAGTGCAGCAGCGGCTCTGACCGCACATAGCAACAACCTGAATAATTGACGCTGAATCACTGTTTTTTTTTTTTCTTTGTTTTTAAACCTCCTTGAAAAACGTTAATAAACACATGATTGGGTCCAAAAACGGGGGGGGGGGGGGGGGGGTCTCACTAAGCTGGACTTTTGCCGAATAGCTCCCAACCAGCCCCAAATGCAGCAATAGGTATGCCGACTCAATAGGACAGCTCTCGTCACGACAATGACGTATGCGGTTAGCTTCACCTTGCGCAACTTTACAATGACGTAAGAAAAAACAAACTTTGCAATGACGTCACCGACGACGGAAAAGACAGGAAGTTGGTTTGTTTACATTGTTGGCGTCCCAAAGATGCTCGCAGGTCGCCCTTTGACGCAAACGAGAGAGGAAAGCCTCAACTTGATATCTTTCCCTGTAGCCAGCTTGATTAGCCGCCATTGTTGCTGCCGCCCGCCCGCCCGCCGACATAAAGGTTAGCCGTCGAAATGGAGCTAAAGGGTTTACCGAGCTCCGGACCAGCATGACGTCGATATGGTTCGACTCGTCGGCAGCGACCTTGCCCGCGATCATCTCACATGTTGGCGCATCGCCGCCTCGGGGTGTCCGCGTCTCTTCCAGCGTGTCAGCTCGTCGGAGGTTTTGCGCGGCGTGCCGTCCGTTCCATCAACCAATCGCTGCCCCTACCGAGCGAACGCCGCGTGCCGCCGGAAGTGCGGCGCCAGTTGCCCTGCGAGACTCGGCTCGAGCTAATCACGCGTTGAGGCTTAACGCCGACCACGCTAGGAAGAATGACTATCAACTTTCCTTGTGTGACTTAACAATACAAGACGACGACGCTTTCGGTCCCGCCAGCCTGTCAGACGTCATCACGAGCAACAAAACGAACGCACTTTCCAACTGGTCCCAGATCAGCCCGTGCTGTTTGTTGCCGGAGCGGCCGGGCACACCGACATCACCAGCGTCGAGAAAGAAAATAGAATCCATATTTTTAAATGGTCTTTATTTTGTTCTCTTATGAGTTTGTCCTCCATGGCAACGCCAGTAACGCGAGCGAAATCAACATGTTTTGAGGGTGTCCACAGATACGCCTGTTTTTATGTTGAGTTGCGAAAGTGAAACCATGTCTTTTGAATGCGATCATAGCCACGAAAATGGCTTGCTCAACACAAAATAACGAGTTTCTATTGAAAGCAATATCACATTTCCCACGTCTGCCACAAAAGGGCTCCGTTTTCAAACAGGCTTTTACGTGAACCGCTTGTCGCTTGAGGGTCCGCTCTGCTTCGGAGGCGCTGAACGGCGTCGCGCACAAGTCATCAGCACCTAAAACGCGAGTTGGCTTTGGAAGGCGGCGTTCTTCTTTTGTTTACGTTCAGACGCACAGCTAGGGGGTCGGTCAAAGGAGCCATTTCCCATGGCTTCTACCGCCGCTTTGCTCTCGACCGCGGTGGATTACTACAACGACGAAGAGGAGCTCGACAGCGTTGACGACGACGACGAGCGCAGCTTTCGAGGGAGAGACTCCGAAGAAGGTAAAAAAAAAAGAAAACGGACTGACATATTGGGAGGAAAACAAACTGCAACGACAACGGCACCCTTCTCTGTCTCGCTCGCCAGGATCACACGCTTTGCCCCCCATTTGCCGCTCAACTATTGCCCCCGCTACTCCGATTCATGCTTTAAGCAATGCCGATGACGGTGTGTGTTTGGAAATGTATTGGACGGGGGGGGATTCCTGTCGAGATGTAGCGCCATCAGCTGGCTTATGCTAACAGTCGGGTATGCCTTCCATTTGTAATTGTGGTGGTGATTAGGCCAAAGTGGCTAGCTAACCTTGTTACATAACATCGCGTCCGCGTGTCCTGCTTTAATTCTGTTGATTGATAACATAACAATTGCTCAATGATCCGTGAAGTCAAACTAAAGTAGGCGTTAGCGGTTAGCTCCACAACCGGCTAGTAGAGTACACCGCCCCCCCCCCCCCCTCCCCTCACCACACAGCTATATACACTCACGAGCCAGCCAGCCAGCCACCCACCTACGCCACAACACTCATTGATTTCAAAGAGACGCGAGGACATTGCGGTGAAAGGCAAAGTAAAGAGACGGGACGACGTCAAGGACGATGAGCGCCAAGCCAGGTTCGCTCTCAGAACTTCACGCACACACACTCTTGCTTTGGGTCGAGCCGCTTTCGTGTTGAAATGGAAATGCTATGCCACCCCCACAGCCGTCCTTAAAACAGCTGACCGAGCTAACTCGAGCTAGCACTACGAAGCACTACGAGCTCGTGTCATCTTCAGGCGTCCGTCATTAAAATGTCGTGCAAAGCGAGTGCAAAATTGTTTTGTCGAACTTGACTCATTGGCTTTCGTAGACAGACAGGCGAACAAGAAAAAGCCGGCCGACAGGCGCCGGCCGGCCGGCCTCTCCTTGCTTGCGGCAAAAACACGGAACTTCCTTGTCACTTGCCATTTCAAATGACGGCCGAACCGAGCCGCAAACCCCCTCGCTCCGTGACTGGACTCCCGTTCGGTTTCGAGTGCTAGGCGCAAGCCTTCTTGTCTGCAGACATGAAAGTAACGATGGATTCTGCTGTCGAATGAATTTGGATTTGGCCGTGGTTGAATTTGGCGCTCAAGCTTCCAGGGGGGGGGGGGGGGGGGGAAGCAAAGATTGCCGGCCGTGGCTTGTTAAAACACATAGTTAAGTGGCATTTGTAGCACGTGTCCAAATAGCATCGGAGCTAACGTAAATTTCCAGCCATTGTCAAGGCTTAGCTTTGGGGTTTTGCGCTCAATTCCTAGCAATTAGTCCGCTGCGAGCCGCCTTCACAACATTCCCCCCCCCCCCCCCCTCTTCTTCTCCTCTTGTCGACGTCCGTCGCAGACACAGAAGACGCCAGCGAAACGGACCTCGCCAAGCACGACGAAGACGACTATGTGGAAATCAAAGAGCAGTACGTCTTGGGTCGGAGCTCCTGGCAAGGTGTTTGCGTTGGACGGGTTAGAGGTCCTCCCTCACCTGCTGTGTGTGTGCGTGTGTGCGTCCATCCATCCTCTACAGAATGTATCAGGACAAGCTGGCTTCTCTGAAACGACAACTGCAGCAATTGCAAGAAGGTGCTTGTTTGTCCAGCCTCTTTTAAATGTTGATGACTAACTGAAGCAGACAAAACCACTGCTAAAAAAAAAAATCACCTATCCTTTTTTCTTTACAGGCACTTTGCAGGAGTATCAGAAGAGGATGAAGAAGTTAGATCAGCAATACAAAGAGAGGCTGCGCAATGCAGGTGAGCCACGAGGCGGTCCGAGGGAGGCCTCCTCGCTGATTCTTGGTTTTGTTTTCAATGTCCCTTGGCCATCCACGACCAAAAATACTCTTAGTATCCAGTTTCCGAATTGGACCGCCTTAAAATGCCAGCCGCACTTAAGCACAGGTGTCAAACTCACCTGCGTCGACTTCACGTTTCTTGCAAATTGTCTTGAGCTTTAACAACACCGAGCTGAGATATTGGGAGATTTTTAGGGGGGTCATGACAACGACGTTGCTGTTTTGTGCTTTGCAGATCTCTTTCTGCACCTGGAGGTGAGTTTGCCCGCTCGTAGGTCAAGGCCCTTTGTACCCCGTGGTGACCCACCCGCATGGCGTTCAGACGGACCAGGTGGAGCGAAACTACATCAAAGAGAAGGAGGCGGCCGTGAAGGAGTTTGATGACAAGAAGGTGGAGCTGAAGGAGAATCTCGTCGCCGAGCTGGAGGAGAAGAAGAAGTTGATTGAGAACGAGAAGTTAACCATGGAGCTGACTGGCGGTGAGGTGAAGAGTTCCAGCTGGTCATTGCAGCATTTCATCATCTTCTCCTCATTCAGATTCCATGGAGGTCAAGCCTATCATGACGCGCAAGCTGAGGAGAAGACCCAACGATCCCGTGCCCATTCCAGACAAGAGACGCAAGCCGGCGCCTGATATCCTTTGCCTGCCTCGTGCGGCGGACTACCGTTAGCCTTTTTCCAGCTCGCCTCAGCTCACCTTAACTGTCGCCACCGCAGCTCAATTATTTGCTCACAGACGACCAGATCATGGAAGATCTCCGGACATTGAATAAGGTGGTCGTCATCCCCGAGCTACGTAAGCCTTTTGGCCTTTGGCCTTCACAGCTCAACGTCTAGCCGCCGTTTTTGTCTTGCAGCTCAAGTCGCCGAAACGAGCAGGTACGGGCCGACTCGCAGCGGGACCCGCCTCAGCGTGGGGGGGGGGGGGGGGGGGGGCGTCCAGCATCGGGCAATTTTCACTTGAAACTATTTTGATTCCAGTAGAAAGCCCAAATCTCCGTGAGTGAGCCACCCATCCCATTGCACTTCTCTCTCTCCCTCCCTCTCCGCCATGCAGCGTCGCCGTCGTCTCCGGAGCGCATGCCCTCGGCGCCCGCCGAGTACCCGGCGCAGCGCTTCGAGGCTCGCATCGAGGACGGCAAACTGTACTACGACAAAAGATGGTGAGTCCGCCGCCCGGAACTTCCCCCGGAGGCTCAACAGTCTTTGCGTTTGCTTTCCCCAGGTACCACAAGAGCCAGGCCATCTACCTGGAGTCCAAAGACAACACCAAGATCAGTTGTGTCATTAGCTCAGTGGCCACCAATGAGGTGGGTGCTCCCTTCTATTTAAAAAAAAAAAAAAACGCTCATGTGTATTTTTGTGGTTGTGTGTAGATTTGGGTGAGGAAGACCAGCGACAGCACAAAGATGAGGATCTACCTTGGACAGCTGCAGAGGGGAGCCTTCGTCATCCGCCGGCGGTCGGCAGCTTGAAAAGAGCACCCCCCCCCCCCAACCAAGTGTCAATTTGTACATTTGCCCAAACAAACGTTGGTTGTGTTTATGTAGGCCGTCCATCCGATTTTTATTCCCTTTTGACAAATAAACGAGCTCAAGCCAAGCAGCGTTTTCCTCATTGAAGGCTTAGGGTTGTTGTGGGATTTTTTCCATTCAATTGCAATGGCGGCACCTTTTTTTTTTTTTTCAAATCAAAAAATGTCAAATGTTTTTACACCTTTAACAACATCAATTGAGAAGGATATTTTGATGTCTTTTTTTTTTTTCAAATTCATTTTGATGCTGTAAAAAGGGGAAAACTTGTCGAAACAAAACAACGGCCTGAGTTGATACGCTCAAACCCTGAAAGAACCTGTTCGGAGAAAACGAATGTTTTTAAAAATCCTACAGTGAATCATTGCTAGAAATGGTAGTACTAGTAAAGAGAAAAACCTCAAAGCAAAAATGATGCTAAAATAGAACACTGACCTTGATTTTCTTGTATTCGTTCCGTGGACGCGAAATGGGCGTGCGTCACCCGCAAAGATGAGCAAAGCTTCTTGTGAGGTGGAAAAGGCAAAGCGTGCGTGCGTGTGTGCGTGCGTGGCGCGCTCATTTGGGCCCGTTGACTTGATCGTCTTGACATGGTCTTCTATTCTGGCCGGTGTGACTCATTTCCGCCAAAGGGCCAACGCTGTAAAAACCCAGCTTGTTGCCCGCACGGCTGATCTGAGAACGGCGTCGAAGGGGATGGGAGGGTGAGCGCAAGTAGGCCAAGTTGACGGCCAAGGCGTTGTCGGCGAGGTTCGAGGGCTTTGGAGAACGCCTGCTGGTTGGGGTGGGTGGAGCGGAGCCCCCTATAAAAATGGCGCAGCCAGCGGGGTTGGCCATTGGCTCCTCCTTTTTGTTGGCTTCTCCCGACTTGGATGGCAATGCGCCTGCAACCGCTCGACAAGTCGCCGAACTTCTCTTGACTTGCATCGGACATGTCGGAGGGAGACTTTTACGCCGTGGGCGGGCGCCAGAGGTTTCCGCGCGACCCTTTCGGAGACGCGATGACCTCGCGCTTCCTGGCGGAGGACGACTTCGGCATGCCGCCCTTCCCGGACGACCTGTCCATGGACTGGCCAGACTGGGCCAGGCCGGGCCGGCTGGGCTCCCGCCTGGGCGGCGGTGGCGGCGGCTTGCGGGCGGCCTTCCCCGAACGCCGTCAGCCCCAGTCCGGGCCGTCGCTCTTCGAGCCCTCGTCCGCCGCCGCCGCCGCCGCCACTGCCGCCCAGGCGGGGGACCCGTGGAAAGTGTGCGTGAACGTGCACAGCTTCAAGTCGCACGAGCTCAACATCAAAACCAGGGAGGGATTCGTCGAAGTGTCAGGTGAGCAACATCTGGAGTTGTTGCTTTTGCTGGAATTTGGCCACGCCTTTCTCGTCAAAGTGCACCATGGCTGCGCTGCGCTGCGCTGCGCTGCGCTGCGTCGCGTCGCGTCATCATCCATCTACAAATGTATTCTTTTTGTCTTTCTTTCTTTTTTTTTTTTTTACATTCGCTCTCATCGGAAACCATTCTTAACTCTGGAAGAAAACGAAAATCGTGCCTTATTGCCTTGACCTTTATGGAAGTTTTACGAACGACGAAAGAAGTCATTTAAGGGGAATTTCCCATTTATTCTTGCCATCTTCAGTTACAGTTTTGTCATTTAAGTTTCCAGATCGTTTGTCATCCATTTTCTCGCTCTCACAACATATTGTCATTTTGGCTAATTTGTTGGACTTGCCATTTCATTGAATGAATAGCTTGTGTGAGTTGGGTTCCACGGGCCTGCCTGCGGCGGGCGGGCCTGCGGTGGGCTTCTGGCACCACGTGAGATGACCCATTGCAAGCTGGCGTTGTTTTGCACGACTACAATTTCGCAAGAGGTGACAGCGAGCGTGTCGGCTCGCCGAATGACTTCTGGGTGGCGGCGGTGACTGCATGTCGGCTGGAACTCGGACACCTGTTGCGTTGCATTCCTCGAGCGTTGATGTCGCTCCCCCGGCGGCGAGCCGGATTTAGCTCCGAGCTGAGCCGAGCCGAGTCGAGTCAGACAAACAGCCCGCTGCCATCAAAGCGCCGGACAGAATGTTCCGGAAGTTGCCAGTTGTTGACTGCGCTCGCACTAGGAATGGGCAAAGTTGAATGCTTTGGCCAATTCCAGGGACCGTGTCATATCCAAGAGCCGCCCCCCCTCCTTGATTGTGCAAGCGGTCTGCTGGGTCAGTCAGCAGCTGTCGCTTGGGGGGGGTTGCTTGGTGCCCGGCCGGCCAGCCCGCTTAGAAACGGAAGGCCCGTTTGATCCTGATCGATTGGACCAGCATCAGTCAGGAAACCTTGGCCTTGATTCGGGTCAAGTCATGCCTGAAAAGAAAGTCAGCCCTTTTGTCTTTCCAGGGCTCCTTCCAAAAGCAAACAAAATACGGAGCCCATCCTGAAATTTGCACCTTCTGTGTTCTCTGAGCACTGCGCTTGTCTTTTTCCCTGCAGGAAAACATGAAGAGAAGCAGGAGGAAGGCGGCATCGTCACCAAGAATTTCACCAAGAAGATCCAGTGAGTCGGGTTTTGTGCGGGTGCATGACGTCAAACACATGCGGCTGAGTAGCGCGCGCAGAAGACAAGACAGACAGACAAACAAACAAACAGCTATGTGTCAATCGGGCCTGCGTGGACGGACGGGCTGCTAAAATTCCCCTCTGTCACTCGTGGCAGCGTCAACAAACGACTTTCAACGGCGCAATCGTTGACTTTTGTCCCCAAGTAGCTCGGCTGATTTGCAATGCGCACAATGTGCACGTTGCATCGCGGCTAATGCTGGAACCCGCGTCGGCGCTGGAACCCGCGTTGGCGCGTTCCCCTTGCCAAGTGAGAAACGGCTCATTGTGCCATTTGGCTTTCAACTCGAGGCGCGTACAAAATGAGGAGAAAATGAAAAGAAAAAGAGCAAAGACATGCAGCAAACAAATTGTTGCCATGTGTTCTGTTCGGCTCGGCGCTCAAGCCCATCTCAGGGAAGATTCATCCAGCCTCAGCTGTTGCTTGGATGGCCCCCACCCAATTGGCCACTATAAATAGGCGAGTGAGGTGATGTTTCCAGCGGAGCGTCTGGCGCCCCTTTCTCCGTCCTCTCCACTCTGCTCTCCTCACTCTCGTGTCGGCCGTGATGGCCTTATTTGGCAAAACCTTTTGCGCGGATCTCCCGCTCTAACCTTTTCAAGCCCGTTTTGGGAATGCGGACAACTTTGTCGCCATACGATCAAAGGTGCTCAGGTTTGGAGTACAAAGTTCATTTTAGAAGGACAAGGACATTTTGCGATGTTTCCGTGCTAAACTTGAGCGCGTTTTGTGTGTGTGCGCGTGCTCCCCCCCCTCCCCCACACACACAGGATCCCGACGGACGTGGACCCCCTAACGGTGTTCGCCTCGCTGTCGCCCGAGGGCGTGCTCATCATCGAAGCGCGCCAGACGCCGCCCTACTCCCTCTTCAGCGACAACGCGCCGCCTGAGGAGGACGCAGACTCGGCCCTTAAGCTCCAGGAGGCGTCGGTGCACTAACGCCAAATCGACGCACCCCGCGGGACCTTCTTCACCTTCAGCCGATTTGAGCGTATATAGAAGATTGGTTTTTTTAATGTTGTTTGCCTGCGATGGTAAACGTGTGAGGTCCCGGTGGTGCGCCATACCGGGCATGGCATCGCGCAACGGATGAAGTCACACGTGATTGCGCAATATCGTGACATCACGCAACAGATGAAGTCACCCGTGGTTGGGCAATAGCGTAACGTATCTCTTGACGCGCTGATCAGGGGCAGCTTTTCAACCAAAACGAGAACTTTGTATATTTTGGTTGTTGTTTGACCGGCGCTCCACCCAAGCAGCCGGACACGTTGGCAAATCGTCATGAATGCTCTCTGTTCACATTTTTTTTCAATAAAAGTGGATGTATTAAAAGTATACTCGAGGTATCTGCCATCATCATCGCTCAGTACTGAAAAGGAAAATAGAGCGTGAAGAAGCCACGCCCAGAATCGGGCAGGAAGTCAGCACACGGCCAGCGCAGGTGAACTTTTTGTTGTTGTTTTTCAAGTCACACACATGCACACCGTCCTATGTGGGAATCGAACTCATGGTGCCTGCACACAAGACAGGCAGGCGCGTGTCGCCATCTCCACAGCGCAGGTGAGTTCATTCCTTCCTTCCTTCCTTCCTTCATCTAACGCTCCTTTACCATGCGGCGCAAACGGAACGTAAGTAGCCGTGCTCGATGGGACAAACAAGGCAGTTGTGTTTGAGGAAAGCTTCCTCTGTTTTCAAGCAAAAGTGCCCTCAAGAAGTCGTCCGTCACGCTTGTCACGTGTTGTGAAAACCCAGCACAAAGTAAAAGAAGCAAATTTGTGGTCTCCCTTTTGTGGCCCCAGTGATGCGTCGAAAAAGGAGTTTGTTCCGGGAAACTGTAATAGTCGATGTGACCAGCAGAGGTTCCATCGTTTTCACTAATGTTGCAAGTCAGCCCTACGGAACGAGGAACACACCGCCTTCCGCTTAATGGCGTCGTGTGAAAAATCAAGTTAGAGGGCAAGCTCGTTCGTTGTTCGAGACAAAGTTTAGTCATTGTAAAAGTTGAACAACACACTTTTCCCCTCAACGTGAGCAAGAAGACAAGCGAGGAAACGTGATCACAAAGCTTGCACGCACGCACACACACAATTTCCCAAGACTGTCTTCACATTTTTGTCTGTGAACATGCAAAGTTGCTGTATTGACTTGCTGTATTGATTGGAATGAATTGTGCTTGAAACATGCAGAGACGTCAAGTGGACATTTATCAGGGACATCAGCTTTGGCGCCGGACGGCGGCCTTCACGTGGCGACTGGCGGTCATCAGTAAAGGCTGTGCATGGGCAGAATGGCGGCCGTGGCGCTCTTCTCCAGCAATTTGTCCCTGAGCCCGGGCGACAGGACCCGGTGCCAGACGTAGCGCGGGTTCTCCACGGGCGGCGGCCCCCGAACAGGCGGCGCCGGCGGGATCCCGGTGCCGTCCTCCCGGCGCGCCACGCCGTCGGGCTGCAGGGCCACCAGCGTGTCGAAGCACACGCCGTCCGTCTTTCCGTGTTGCCGTCCGTCATGCTGCAGGCTCAACACGCCTAGCGTGTTGACGTTGTGCTCGTAGTACGCCGACGGCACGGCGTCCCGCGCCACCGTGTCGGCCGCCCACGTGACGGCGTGAGTCTTCAAGGCCGCCGCCGTGGGGAGGTGGGGCCGGGGGCCTGAGGGACACGGCATTGACACGCCTCAATGGCGGCAAAAAGGGCTTCCCGATCGGCAGGCGGGGGGGGGGGGTCTACCTTTGACCAGCAGGAGCCAGACGTTGGAGTCAGCGCTGAAGATCAGCACCAGCCTCTGGACCACGTGGCGGCAGCCGGTGTCCAGAGGCAGAGTGACGGGATGCCAGGCGTCGCGGCGGTACCTGAACGGATGCCGAAACCGGCCCGAGAGAGAGAAGAGTCAAAAGGCGACGAGCGCCAGGCCGCGAAGGGTCCGAGGCCAAACGAGTCCAAAAGCACGACGACTCGGAAGCGAGTCCGAGAGCACTTGGCTCGTAAACGCAAGCGGGTCTCACTTGAGCCCCAAGTCGATGAGTCGCAGGATGTCCCGGCCCCTCAGCGGGAGAGGGGCACGTCGGTCCCACCAGGTGGCCTGGAGAGAGTCCCGATCCGCCGACAGCAAAGTCTTGATGCTCCCACCTGGAAAGGCAGACGGGGGGAAAAGCAAGGCGAGTGTTGGCGTCCGCGACCCGGGCGGCGCGACTCGGGCGGCGCGACTGGGGCGGCGCCACTCGGGACGGCTCACCCGTGATCTCGGCCAGGAAGATAAAGCGGATCCACTGAGGTCCCTGCTCCTGGATCAGCAGCAAGGTGATTGGCCGGCACTCAAAGCCCGCTTCCTCCTTCACCTGCACAGGGAGCTGATTGGCTGGAGTCGGCGCCTGGCTGGCGGCGGTGGCGACGTTTGCACTCGCCTCTCTCCGCAGCGCCTCTTGAAGACTCTCGCCGACCTCCACCCTCCCCGCCGGCAGGTACCACTTCTTGTAGCAGTCCTGCTTGGCCTCCTGGACCATCAGAATCTCCTCCTGTCGCACACAAACACTCGGGTAACGACGGCGAGCGGCGTTGGCCTTTTTGCCGGCGTGCGTCATCCACCGTGTCGTTGAAGATGACGGCGCACACGATGTAGGTGACGTTGTTCCCGAGCGACGCCGGCTTGCTCTGCTCCAGGCCGACGTCGCACGGCGCCACCTCGCAGCCGAGGCCGCCCAGCAGACGCTCCACCTGCGCCTCCACCTGCTCCGCCGCCATCGTCTCCATGTGACGCACGCACGCCCGACCGCCTCACGGGGCTCCGGTCCGCCTCACGGGGCTCCGGTCCGCCTCACGGGGCTCCGGTCCGCCTCACGGGGCTCCGGTCCGCCTCACGGGCCTCCCGTCGGCAGCTGCCGCGCGCCTCTGATGGAGAGCAGCGGAGTTGGGCCACGTTGGCAAGCAGTTCGTTTTGAATGAAATCTTCCCTGACCAGTATGGGGTCGTTTGCAAAGCCGCAGAACGCACGCAAAGTAAAAAGTCTCATCATTTTTAGTTCGTTGTGATAAGAAAAAAGAATGATACTGTAAATATCATAATAAGTTCAATGTTATTCATGTGTATGCAAACAATCATTTCATAAGCTGCAACATGTACTCGTCAGTGGCCTTGCCTTCTTTTCAATCCTCTTACTAGCAGAAGTGCGCGCCGGCCGGCCGGCCGCAAAGGGTCAGCGAAGTGAAAAGTCAATCATGACCATCAGATGAGATGATCGATCGGCCGCCGGCATTTTTGGAATGCAACATTTCAGTAAAGAGTAGAAAGACTTCCACGGACCTGATTTTCCGCTTGCTGTCAAATGTGCGCTGTTTTGATATTTGAGACGTCATCACGCTACCGGACGTACATTGGCCTTCACCTTCAACTTTTACAAAACAACAACTTTGATATGCTCATGTTAGAGAATCGGAGACAAATGTGGGTGTGTGGGGGGTAGGGGAAGCGGTGGAAATTGGATATCACGTTGTTTCCACGCATGTCCCCGTCTTTGTTCAGCGAATTCGAAGCTAGTGGCATTTTATTTTGAAAGAAGGAATCAGAAGTACGTACGCGGGCTCTCATTCTCAACATGCCAACTTGGCTAGGCTAACGAGTGAGCTAATGTCGAGAAGGCCGTCTGTCCTTTGGACCAACTCAATGACGTCGTCAAACTGCTGCTGACTGACAATCAAGCGGTGAGTTAAAGTAAGTCGTTGGTCTGCCTGACGTCTGTTTTGTTTCTTTCAACAAGTCAATTCGCGCGCGCAACACCTTCTCCTTCCCGACACTCTTAATTCGTCGCTCATTTGTACTGTCTGTTCTTCTCCAACTACATCATGTACAAACACACGAATAATGTCAACCGCTGATTCGTCATCACGCGATTAGTTTGGCGCCTATTGCTTTTCAGGATGTGTCCCCATGTCATTGAAAAGAAAGACGAAGCACTGAGTAATGATTAAAACCATTGACTTAAATCTTGTCCAGACCGGCCGTTGACTTGGCAGACTCAGTTACCATGGTTACCCAGTAGCATCCTCACCGCTTCCTAGCATCCGAAATTGTTTTCTACTTCCTGCCAGCCAGCCAGCCAGCCAGCCCGAGCTCAGCCAGTCCGAGCTCAGCCAGCCCGAGCTCACCTGGGTCGAAGCGTTCTGGGTCGAAGCTTCCCTGGACATTTGAGACGTTTGCGGAGCTTCTGGCGTCTTCCGCGGGCATCGCAGATGGCGCGGCACAGCAAGCTGCAAACGCAGGTCTTGGCCCTGTACCGACAGTTCCTGCGGGCTGGGCGAGACAAGCCGGGCTTCCTGCCCCGCATCCGAGACGAGTTCCGTGAGAACGCCGGCATCAAGAAGACCGACGTGATGCATATCGAGTATTTGTTCCGGCGA
Source organism: Syngnathus typhle (assembly GCF_033458585.1). Classification (NCBI taxonomy): domain Eukaryota; kingdom Metazoa; phylum Chordata; class Actinopteri; order Syngnathiformes; family Syngnathidae; genus Syngnathus; species Syngnathus typhle. The sequence goes on from NC_083742.1 coordinate 20,723,329, forward strand.
GCTCAGCGGCAGCTGGAGCAGCTTAAGGACGTCAACACCAAACAGCTGGGAACCTTCGCCAAAAGCAAAGAGCGCAGCTGACAGCCACCGGTGGGCCACGCCAGAGCCAGCACCTTTGACGTTGCCGACATTTGACGTCGGCAACGTCTCAATGCGCCACGCTCTGCCTTCCATCTGCATGCCAACGTACGGACGTCTCCACGGACACGCAACTTGTATATGCGCGACGTCGACATGCCGTGACAAAATGAGAATAGACACGCCGACGTCCTGCGTGTTGTGCTCGTTCAGCTGCGTGGTGAGCACTTTTCCAGACCAAGTTCACCATCATGTTGTAATGGGACGAGTTCTAGATTGTGATGTCACGTGAAAATGGATGGTCACATTAAAACGTGGAATACTGAAAAGGAGCTTTGTTGTTCTCCCTTGTGTTGATTTATTTTGAATTGGTTGAAGACAAACTCGTAAAATATTTTTTTCCCAGTTTCTATGTGAGAGTCAAAATCGTACTCATCTTTGACAAGTCCAAATCGGATCTGGCTGCCATCTTATTTTCGCGAGAAAAACGACGTACCAGAAGCTACGCACAATTGTGACCCGCCCGCCGCACGACAACGTTGAAGGAGTAGAATGGGGTGGACGACGGGGTGTCTGAGAAACGACCGGCCGCTGTTGACAGGACGCAGGGTGGCTGACCTCAGCAAGTTCTCAAATCAAGTTTGGGTTGAAACATGTACAGGCGTGCTCCAAGAGTTACTTTCCTGCCAAAAAGTGAGACCTCGGTCGCAGTAGGTCCTGGATCTTACAACCTAAATTCAAGAAGACACTAAACACCGTGACAGCACAAACGAACGGCACCATTTTGGGTCCATTTGGCAGTAAATGTTGGGGGGGGGCTGGGTGAACTCTGGATGACCTGTGCAATAATCTCTCATAACTAAGAGAACGTTGCAGCACAAATTTTATACGGCACAAACGAAACAAAGTGTTTTCCTTGAATTTTGCGTTGGCCGGCTGCACGCAGGTCCGTGACTCCCATTGTCTGCCTATTTGTTGTTGAATATGTGGACGGGCGATGGACAAATGGGCGCCTTGGATTTTTTCCAGCAGGTAAATTCAAATTTGCACGGACGGCGAAGTCTCCCTCATATGCCGAGCGCCAAAGGACGAAAAGTCGAGTCAAAATATGATTCTCGACATCTCCTGCCGAGAAAGACCACAACAGCGGCCGTGCATATTGAAGGAAAAGTTGAAGGTCCCAAGAATGTGTGTGTGTGTGTGTGTGTGTGTGTGTGCTGGCATGCAGAGAGAGTGCATCTTGAGCGTGGCTCAATTTGCACGCGAGAACCCACACGCAACCCCGGTCGGCGGCGTTGAACACCCAGGCGGAGCAAAGCGTGGCCATCTTCGCTGCCGCGCGTGTGGCAGCTCTATAGTCTAGAGGCCGCGCTGCTTTTCTGAGGCCAAGTCGTCTTTTCTCGCCTCGTCACTGAGCTTGTTTGTTGTGACCAGCAGCCACTTGCAGATGAAAACAGTCCCTAAAAGAAGAATAGAGATTGACCCGAGTTTTGTCTCGTGCCAGCGCCTGCGTTCGCCAAGGACACATTGGCCAAAAGAGAGCGCTCGGGGTCCTTGAAGGTGCCAGTCGAGACTTCAATTTCTCTACTACTGATGAATTGATGGCTTGACGCGGACATCCTTGAAAAGTGTCGCCGCTCCTTTCACTTCAAGGGATTTTATTGGATTTGCTGAAGCAATCAAAGTTTGATCGGGCAACATAGCGCCTCGTAGCTCGTCGTCTCGCTAGCCGCTCAAAAGGCGGTCGTAGTCTCGGGTGCGTCGGGGTCACGCTGGCCGCGCTGACGGCAGGGCGCCGTACGTCTCGGTCCAATAGGCGACGTAGCTCTGCCTCAGGTCGTAGCTGGCGAGACAGAGAAGAGAGCACCTTAGCGGCCGCTATCGACGGGAACTCGGCGAGTGAACGGCGAGTGAACAGAGACCCGACGGACGACTTGGTCATCTTGTGGTTGATGGTCAGGAAGGGACGACGGGTTTTGCCAAAGGCGGGCCACGGGACCGGAACCTTAGTGTTTCCTTGACTGGGATCGCTGGACACCGAGCGGGGAGACACAAAGACAAAGAAGGAAAGACTTGACTTGCCTTGACTTAACTTGACTTGACTTGAAATGGGAGCGTCTCAACCACTCTGAGGTGGGCTACCACCGTACCCGGTCTTGGCAAAGTTGGTCCAGTATGCAATCATGTATCGGGACAGGTCGCGATGTCGCGGGAAGTAGATGAGCGGTGTCGCAAAAGGCTTGCCAAAGACATACTGTAGGTCCTCGCTATGCTCCGCCTCCACCCAACGGGGGAAGCCCGGAATGCGCGTCTTCATATTGAACAGGTAGGAGAAGGTGCGGCCAGAGCTGAGGAACAGAAACGGGCTCAACTCGGGCAACTTTTCAGCCTCTGAAAGCCCCTTGGGGACTGACCCGCTTTGGTTGGCGTGGAGCTGAAGCGCCGTCTGGGTCGGCACCAGGAACAGGAAGTCGGTCTCGATGTCAGCCACCGTCTTCTTCACCGCCGCCGGATCCGGGGCCGAGCCCCAGTGGGCGGAGTAGACGCCGAATGCCGATTCCACGGCCGCCGTCCCTTTTTCTTTGGTCAGGCCCATCAGGAGCCCCCTCACGTCCTCCCTGACGGGGACGACCAAGATTTGGCTTAAGGTTTCATCTTGACCAACGTCGGTCGGTACGCCATGGGGCTCACACGGTGGTGTTTGCATTCCTGCGGTTGATGGAGGGCACGTCGACGCCCGCAAAGATGTGCCCGTCCATGGAGTTGACGCCGGCCATGTAGTCCACGTCGGCGGCGTTGTGAAAAAGGCGAGCGGGCTGGTCAGGGAGAAAGTCACCGTCCACCACGGGGGCGTGTTCCAAGAGATCCATGACCACGCCTACAAAGGCCGCGGAGGAGCTTTAACCTCACTGGGGGGGGGGGGGGGGGGGGGCGCCCGTCCATCCGTCCGTCCCCGTCCGTCCTCACCGTTGCCCAACAGTTGCAGGATGTCAATTTTTCCCGCCATGGTGAGACCCACCGGGTCGGTCATCTTAAGACACGCCAACATCAAGTCCTCGTCGCTCCGGTAACAGCCGACCTTACGGGCGATCTGCAGCAAATGGCCATTGTGTGATCGCTGATAAGGACAAAGAGGAAGTGATGCGTTGGCTACCTTCTTGGTGATTGCCATGGGTTCCCTCTGCAGAGCCCAAGGACTCAAGGCCACGCCGCACTGAGTGATGGCTCGCCGGAACAAACCTTTACTGTACGGGGACAACATCTACACGCACCACCGCTGTCACTTAGCATGGCGGCTAACGATATCATCTCTCTTTTCCTGGCCCAACCAATTCAATTTGTCTAAGGGTTAGCGAGGTCACCTGGAAGCTGACGCTGGCGGCCCCTGCCGACTGTCCAAATATGGTGATGTTGTCCGGGTTTCCTCCAAATGCGGCAATGTTCCTTCGCACCCAGGAGATGGCGGCGTGCTGGTCCCACAGACCGTAGTTCCCTGAGGTACACGCACACACACATGCACCAGTTACCTCGACCTGCCCAGGCTACTCCTCCGCAGCTCTCCAGTGCATGCGTGAACGAACGATTTGCAGCCATTTGCGCACCTGGCATGCGCGCGTCTCCGCTGCTGAGGAAGCCCAAGGTTCCAACGCGGTAGTTGGCCGACACCACGATGACCTTCCCGCGCTCGGCCATTTCCTTGCCGTCGTACAGCGAGTCTCCCAGGATGGCCAAGTCGTTGGACGCCCCCAGCAGGAAGGCCCCTCCGAACAGGTACACCATGACGGGCAGGTTGGACGACACTGACCCGCCGCACACGCAGGACCGTTGACTTGGGCCATCACCTTGCACGTGGGTGTGCGTGCGTGCAAGCGTGCGTGGGCGCGTGCAAGCGTGCGTGCAAGCGTGCTTTTATGAACCCGGTCCTCAGGACCAGATGTGAAGAGCTCTCGTGTTACATCACGCGTGACCTGTGCTGTAAGTTCGATTCCCGTATATGACGACGTACATGTGCCTGTGTGCGCGCGCGTGTTTGGAAAAAAACTGGTGCGACGCCAGATGCGAACTCTTGCGCGCGTGTCATCTGCTGGGACATCCCAGGTGGATTTCTGAAATCAAATCTGGCGTCACACCAGATACGTGACACGGCGGCGTCCGACGTGACGAGGTGCAAGAGCTGATGTGCCATCAGCCGTGACGTGATGTGAGTGGCTACGTACGTTTGCTCGCTTGAGGCACAAAAATGTTGAGGTAGAGGCAATCCAGGCTGCCGCGAGTCTTGGTCTGCAACAGCGACACCTGCAGGCAGCGCTCGGCGTACTTGCTGGCCTTCAGCACCCCTACGCACACAAACGGCGAGCGTTTTAGGGGCGAAGCGCTTCAAGTTCTGCCGCGGTTCAGGCAAGAGGAGCAAACAAACATTTGTTTCCTCACGCTCGAAGACGAGGCGGGGCTCCGAAAAGGTCCCTTGACCTACCGTCCCATCCTGGATGGGGTTTCGGTTTCTCCCACAGTCCGGGACTAGCGGCGAAGGGGATCCCTTTGAACACGTCCACGGACGTGAACAGTCCCGTGCGTTTGTTGGTACCCTGAACGCTGCCGCTCTCCGTCTGCACCACCCTCAGCTGCGCGCGGGCGCGCGCACGCGTCGTGACAGTCAACGCGAGCGGACTCGGAATTTCCAACCCTTTGCCAACCTTTGCGGACGACACCGACGAGAGGGAGATGCTCATCAGCGCAAGCGACAGCGACAGCGCGGTGGTCACACTCATCTTCAGCTTTGTCTTCTCTCACGCTCGCTCGGCAGCGACGGCCTTATATAGCCGCCGCCGAGCTGGATGGGCAAGCAAGGCGTGCGCCTGGTTACGCGCGGGGGTGGCCACCCTGGGTTGAGGTGACAAAGCCGAACGCTCGCCCAAAGGCCAAGTCGGGTAGAGTTCCGACTCATATATATATATATATATATATATATTATTATTTTTTTTATATATATATATATATATATATATATGTGACATCAAGTGACACGAGGACGTGGGGACGAGCGCAGATGCTGCTACTTTATCGGTCTCCAGTCAATCATTACACGTGGTCGCACACTTCCATTGGATGCGTGCCGATATTGTTATCGCTGTCAAACAAAATGCATCGTGTGCACACGCAAATGTCGCAAATGTGGGTTTGACCATGTCCAAGTGTCCTCGAGCAAGATGTTAAATCCTAATTTGCTCCCAGTGGACCTGGCAGCGCCTTGCGTGGCCGCAGTGGCCCGTTAGTGTATGTGAACGGGCCAACGTGAGGTTTTGTAACGCGAACATAAAGTGCGTCCACATGAAGCGCTATCGACTTCCATCCATCCATTTTCTGACCCGCTTCATCCTCAGGAGGGTCGCGGCCCACGGGCGAGCTGGAGCGTAACCCTTCATTTAGTTTGGGTTTTTTTTTTTCACTTGAGAAAAACTCGAGTGTTGCCTTTTCCACACTTTTTCTCCTTGCCGCGAACGCCGCTCGAAGCATTGATTGACAGGCGCAGGTGTCGGATTGCCCGTTGTGGGCGGGACATTAGATGCTCAACATGGTGGCGTCCTGCTCTGCTCAACGTGTCTGAAGGTAAAAGAAAACCCCCAAAACTAGACAAACTTTGAAATCTTTCAACCTTACGGCAACGAGCTCGCCTTCGCGTTGACGTCACCGCGAGTCGCCCGTGGAGCTGGTTGGCTCATCGAAAGCCATTTCATAACAATAATGGCTTTGTGTTTGCGTGACAGCTGTTAGCATGTTAGCTCTGCGCAAGGCTAACCGAGTGGCTGCTGCGCAAGCCTGTTGCGCACGTGACGGAGCAAAGGTGGCTGCGCGTGATATTAGGAAGTGGCTAACTTGACAAATAAGTTGAAATAGATCGGTTACCATGGTGACGTGGACTACCTAAACCTCCATTTGAAATGGCTGTTGCCGCCTCTATTGCATCATTCAAACTTTTGAGGGTTGAGTTAATGTTGTGATTCTTATTTTGCCCTAACTGTGCATAATCCATAAAAACTGTTTGTGTTTATTCGTGAGTGTGTTTCTTGGTATGCACAGGATGTCCAAGGAGCAGGTGAGCATTGGTGAGCTCCTGCTCTCATTGGACAGTTCAGACCTACAGGAGGCGGAGCAAGGCCGAGCGGCAATTAGCCACCAGCTGAGTTCAGGTGCGCTACCTGATCCGAGTGGCCTTGACAGTAGCCTCGACCTCCCTCGCTTGCATGCGCACGTGGGGGCCGGCCTGCCTGCCTGCCTGCCTGCCTGCCTGCCTGCCTGCCTGCCTGCCTGCCTTTGTGTCACTTCACTGGCTTTGTGTGGCTGTTGGCCATGTTGACGGCAATGTGTCCTGGCAGAAAAAGGAGGCGCTGTGCTCAGCAGTCTGGTGGATTTCTACTTGAACTCTTCTTCGTGTGCCTCGGCTTTGACGCTGCTCTCCTCCATCCGAGAACCTCTGCACAAGGTTGCGCGCGCACACGTTGTTTTCTGCACATTGGTGCAGCCTCCCTTTTAATATAGCATGGCCATCCGTGTGCGTCGGCGTGCTCCTCTCAGGCCCTGCTGGACAAACTGAATGAGGCGGTGTCCAGGCCGGCGAGCCGGTTGGCCGCCGTCACTCTGCTCGGTCACGTGATCAGCGGGCAGCCGCCATGGATTCATCACGTCAGCCGATCCCCTCTGCTCACCTCGCTGCTGCGCTGCCTCAAGGTGAAACGCACGCACGCACGCTAAACCCATGCGCAGACACACTCGTGTGAAGAACATCTCTGGATTGAAGGCTGCTGGTGTGCTCCAAGCGGATGGGGAAGAAGCTTCTCTGCGCTGTTGTCTCCAGTAGACTCCATTAGGCCAAGAGCATGAAAGAGCCGCCCGCGGCTGCTTATTGACTTTTGTCTTGGAATGGCGTGTGAAATAGCAAGCAAGCTGCCACCTTGTGCCTTTTAGAGCGACGGCGACGTGATGATGCTGGTCCCTGGAGTGCTGGTGATCGTGACGCTCTTACCCATGATCCCTCAGGCCGCCAAGCAACACATCTATGACTTCTTTGACGTCTTTGGACGCCTGGCATCATGGAGCCTCAAAAACCCCGGTGATGCGTGCAGGCAGCAGTTAGCGTCTTAGCTGGTCCCTTTCCTATTTGCGCTTGTAAACGTGAGTTGCGCCCGCCGCACAGGCCGCGCCCCCGCGTCCCACCTGGTCCACCTTCACGCCGGAGCGTACGCCTTATTCCACCGCTTGTACGGAATGTTCCCGTGTAACTTCCTGTCGTACTTGCGCCTGCACTACAGCATGAAGGAAAACCTGGACACCTTCCACCGTGTGGTCAAGGTACACGGTTGACGGCGCGAGTTGACCCTGTGTGACCAATGTTGTTGATGTTCTTTTTTTGGGTCCCGTGTCAGCCAATGTTGGAGCACGTGCGTGTTCATCCTGAGCTGGTGAGTGGGACTCAGGACTCGGAAGTGGATCCTTCCAGGTCAGTCGGTGCCCAAATTCACCCTGCGGACTGATGAGAATTTTATTGAAATGTCCAATTTGTGGCATCAGGTGGCGTGGCTACGAGGTTCACGACATCATTGTGGAGTGCTCCCGAGTCTCCCTGGACCCTCTGGAGTCCTCCTGTGATGAGCGCACGCTAGCCCCGCCCCTACCCACTCACCTTGACCAAACCTGCCTCGTCGGCGGTGAGTCACTTGCGCCCTTCACCTTGCCGTCGGTCCCTGACCGCTGCCGGTTGTCTCCTCAGCGTGCGGCAGCGAGGACGCCGCCCGGACGCACACTTGGTCCCTCTCGGAAAGTGTGCTCCACGTGGACCGCCCGGACGTGCGTGTGCGTAGCGTGTCGTGTGAATGACGTGGCAGATGTGACGGGCGTTTCCGTTGCACGTTCATGGTGATGATGATATGGTCACGTGTCCAGCTCGACGTCACATGGAGCCCCTCCTCTCAATGTGGTTTGTCGACCCCGCCTCCGGAAAAGGTGGCCGTAAGCCCCGACCACCCCCTGAATAGAAACAACACTCTTTCAGGTGACACACACACACACACACACATCCAGCATATATGTGCATGCTTGTCTACGTGCTTGGTGTGTGTTCAGGTGCAAAATGTGCATCGCCGTGCACGGGCCCAGCCACAGGCGACGACGGTTCAGACAGCGCCCGGCGTGCAGACGTTTCCCAGGTGCCTCTTTTCCAGCCTTGTCTTTTGGAGGAGCAACAGGCTGAGCTTCTGTCACTTCCCGCAGGGCCGAGAGCAGCCCATCAGGATGGAGGACGTGGGGCCAGCGCTTGACCATGCCGTTGAAGGTGAGCTCAAGCGCCGGGCTCCGCCCCGAAGCTACGCCCATCACCTTTGATTGGATGCTCCGCCCAAGACATCCATCCATCCATCCATTCATCGCACGCACTGTCAACACACCCCTTTGACTATCCCACTCTCTCTCTGCATCATTGGACCCGCCCAGCCAGCGCCGCCTGTCCCCTCTCCCCTCTGACCTTTTCTTTTCTCTCCAGCAGGCCCGGCCTGCCCAGCGCAGCCCCGCCCTTCTTCCTCCCTGCCTTCCCTCCCCCTCACCTCCACGCCCACCCGCCGCCAAATCCCCCCCGTGTCCGACTTAGCCCCTCCTCCTGCCTGCCCCGATTCGCCGGGCTCCGCCCCCTCTTACGACTTCCTGTTTGAGTTGGCGCTTCCCCGCGCTGCCCTTTTGTTTGTGAAGAACAAGGCGCAGGTAACCGACCTCGACCTCGTCGACGGCCGCGTCGATGACCTCGGCGCCGCTTTTTGCCCGTGCAGGAGGCGCAGCGTAAG